>NC_051181.1:125645877-125717714 GCF_013339695.2 Rhipicephalus sanguineus
TGTGTGTGTGTGTGTGTGTGTGTGTGTGGTGTGTGTGTGTGTGTGTGTGTGTGTGTGTGTGTGTGTGTGTGGTGTGTGTGTGTGTGTGTGTAAAAAGAGCGGGAGTCTACGACACAATAACGAGATTCAAGATCCTGAACTGAAAAGCCGGAGGAAGGGATCGTGCGAGGTGGCTTCTTGACACATTTAACTCACACTCGCTCGCGAAGTAAAACAAAAAAGAATGTCGCCGAAGAGGCAAGAAGCGGTGGACTAAAACAAGAATAATAAAAATGAGATGATTGGAGATGGAGAGAAAGGGGGGGGTGGTGTTCGCTGAGCGCGCTGCGCGACTCGCTGCTGCCTTGACTTGGCTCCTCGCCACGGGCTTGGCTCCGCCCGTCGCTGGACCAATCCGATTTTGTTGCAGCGCGCGCCCATTTCGCAGTTGCCGCTTCCCGAAAGAGACAGGCGTCATCCCTCTTCGTCGTCACTTGTGACGTCGGTGACGGTGCGCCGAGACTCTGCGGAAAAGTGACCCTCGCTCCTTCGTTCCCCTCTCTGCCGCTCTCTAATGTCCGTGCTCGCGCGCTGTTTACCGAGAATGTAGTATGTTGCCGCGCTGCTTGCTGTGTGGTATTGTGACAGTGCGACCCCTCATCTCCTCCCTTCTGTCACAATAATGAGAATAGAGCGCTTAGGCAACGACGTTGGCGGAGAGCGTCAAGGCATGCGCATAGGTGTGAAAGTACATGTACAGTGTGACAATTAGTCAAGGCGCTGCTGTTGCTTGCAGTAAAAGGAGTAGGACGAACGTGGTGCAACAAACTGCAGTTTCCTTAATTAAGCTTGACACAAAAAAAAAAAAAGGAGAACCGTAGATCCTGGAATCTTGGATAATTTCGAGAGAGAGAGAGGGATATTAATGTCTTTACTGTGAGAAGATAGCTCAGGAAGGGCGTCCTTAGTCCAGGACACCTCGAGCTCGGGCCGCGTCCTCGGCTTCGCGACCAGCCTTAGCTAATCGTCGATATTGAGGTGGCCAAGGCTCCCTCCCAAAGCTCGTTGGTGTTTGTAAGGAAACAAAAACATACAACTGTTCGATACGAAAGAAGAATTTAAGTTAAATGGGAGTTGAAGATTGTCGGAGACGTGCGATGCAGAAAAAACTGTCTCGGTGTGACGATAGCTTAGGACGCCGTATATGTTCGGTGTACGCGCTTGTTTTTGCTTTTCAGGACAGGTGGTGGGGGTGGGGGATCTTGTTCAATGGTGTCAACATCGACTGCTTGCTCCTCACTGCACCACTTCGTCCAGTATAATCATGCGTGCCCACCGAAGCCAGGCGACCGGCTTGCGATAGGCAACGGCAGGCATCTATTTTTGTGTCACGGCCTGGAATAAGTCTATATAACGCGACTTCCTTACTCAGTAAACCGTAACAGTTATCGCCTTTCAGCGCGAACAGCTAACGAGAGAAGGGTTAAGGGGAGCGCAAACTTTCGACATTTCATTCAATTTCTGTTCCTACCAACATATATCAATATGCAATGTAATGCACGTTATACCGCACAAAATAAAAATAATAATTGCGGTATGCTGCGCTGTCATTGTATATGTATATATTTGGTTGTAACATCTCACGCATCATCTCCAGGCCGTTCCAGAGGGCTCGTGTCGTTGCCGAGAATCATCATCCTCAGGCCGGCGTGGGTGTATACAACAATTGACTGGGGACGGAGTCTCTAACCGTGTCCGTCAGGACCTAACGAAGTTATTTGTATGTGTAACGGAAAATGAATGAACAGTGGAAAGTTTGCGTTCCTTTGAGCTGTTCTGTCGGTGTTGGTTCACGCTAAAGGGCCACAGTTTTTACGGCCTACTTTTAATATGCGCCGACCAACAGCAACGCGTTATTTCGCAACTTCTTTCTCTCCTTTTCCCTTCTCCCTCTCTCTCATCATTAGTGCTGCTTGCTTTCCCTTCCTTTTTCTATTTGGTGAAACTCGGCGCTCTGCAGAAGACCCGTCAGAAGAGGCAGGAGAGACAGGCCCATGGACGCCTGGACTTATCACGGGCAATTTGTAAGCAGCAGCAGCGGGTAGGGACGTGTTGTCCGCGCGCGAGTGGGCGAAAAAATTTCTAGGGTTCGTTCTCGGTTGACGCACTGCGCGCCGTTCCGGCAGCTGGCCGCCCCATCCAATAACGCAGCCCATCGCAGGGCGCTGTCGCTGCATAGAATCAAGCTGCCGAAATGAAAAGAAAGGGAAAAAAGGTGTTGGGGATCTCGTACGTAGGGAAAGCGGGAGAGCCTAGGTTGATGGGAGATGGGAGAGTTCCCACTTGAAAAGGGAGAGGGGCCATTTGGGAAACAGTGAAAGTGGGGAGGATGAAATGTGATCGGATGGGGGAATTCGTGTTGAAAATAGGGTTAAAGGGAGAAGGAGGCGCGGAAAAGACCGGGATGGGGGGAAGTGTTGGGGAAATGAGTTTTAGCGAGTTTTGGGCCGCCTCTGGCATCGCGTCTGACGCCTAGCTGTCGTGGCGGGATCGGATTTTCGCGCGACCTAGAGGTTCTTTCTCCCGCGCGCGCGCGTGTGTTATTTGCGCCGGCCGGCTGTGCAGGCGCCGGGTTGAAAAAGGTGTCGCCAGCTTGGTGTGATATATGGCCGCAAGGCAGCTTGGGGCATACACGGATGTGTAAAATGTGGGTGGTTGGCAGATTTATAGCGCGTATATATTCTCGCGTATAGTCGTAAAGATGAAAGCGAGTCATGTAACAATGCACGCGTGTCGTGCGTGATAACGGGCTTCCTGTGCCAAGTTTAGAGGGTGCATGTCGTAGGCTTGGACGACGTGTCGCGTGTAACAGAATTCCGAATGTTAATTGGTCGGAAATAGGCGAGCAGCACACCGCCCTTCGGCGGGGCCCTTGGACTCTCTCACGTAAGCATATGGTTCCTTATGACTGGAAGTACTACAAGCTGCCCAGAGTGTTCTGTTACAGCATCAATGCTGTAACGGGCATTCACCACCGCCTACTGTGACGTGTGTGTGTGGGAACGAGGACTGTACTATATATAGATCAGTATGTTAGATATGCCACCAAGCATACCTCTACGTTCTGTGAAGCAGTCAGTTCTGATTACCTCACGTGATTGTTACACAGCCTTTGTAATTGTCTCTTTGGCCCACAAGGCAGTCAAGCTACTTTTGTACTTGCGGCCCACATGCCTGTGTGAACGTTCTGAATGAATGAATGAATGAATGAATGAATGAATGAATGAATGAATGAATGAATGAATGATCAGTTTCTTTTTTCGAGCTATATACTGAACTTTGCTGAAAAGTCATCTGGACCCTTAGCAACGCTGCTACAGGTGAAATTCGTGGCGCAGGTGCGCATCTGCAGGCGTTCACTGTGTCTTAAATTTCATTTATGTCTCTTTCTATCGTCTTCCCTTTATGCCTGTTTCTGTAAAATGTTACCGAAACAGGTTGCGAAGCAAAAAAAATATTGAAGAGAGAAACGTTGTTATAAATAGCGGTGTTATAAATAAGCGGATTTGGGCTTCTTTTTTCACCGAGTCGCTCGTAGGATTTACTTTCAGTCGCTTGTCGCGTTTTATTTTGGGGGGGGGGGGGGGGGGCTTATTTGCGCTTTTCCTCCATATAGTTATTTTACTGCTCCTCACGTACGCTAATAGAGCGCTTGTCGATGACTTCGTGTAGCTGAATGTTGTAATCAAACGCACGCTGTAGTATTCAACGAACATTATTTACGCACTGGCAAACGCGCATTAAGAGTGGAGACTACACTGCGACTGTGTTAAAAAGTAAATAAGTTATTTCGCTCATAGTTACGCATATGCCGCTGTATCAAACAATTAAAGCTTTTTGTTACCTTCTCTTCGTATTTGAGCAACTTTCTATCGCAATGAAATAATATTTTCAAGAATGAGAAAATTTATTAAACTTCCGCTTTTTTCGGGCTTCTTTTGGGATGATCGTTTGCTTGTTAGCTATAGGCAGCATCTGGCAACTCTGGTAGCAAACAGAAGCTTCGCTTCCGGCTAATATCCCAGCACTTCCCGGCTAATTTCACTCTCTCTCTCTCTCTCGCTATCACCGATAACGTCCCAAAGGACCCTCGCGCGCACGAGGTGGAGGAAATAAGGGAAAGGAATAACACGATGAGCAGTTGTAAGGGAGGCGCTGGCGGTGGTCTCTTCCGCGCAACGCGTGCATATATATATATATATATATATATATATATATATATGCACGCGTTGCGCGGAAGAGACCACCGCCAGCGCCTCCCTTACAATATATATTCCTTTCCTTATTTCCTCCATCGTGCGCGCGGGGGTCCTTTGGATATCGGTGATAGCGAGAGAGAGAGAGAGAGAGAGAGATATATATATTATATATACCAGTGTTATATAGTCGTGCTTCGGCTGCCGGCATCAATTATTCACTGCCTCCAGCACGCGCGCCGCGCGCGTACCCGCACTGCGCGAAACGAGCCTCTTCCAGCCGAATCCAGCCGCAGCGCTCGGGCCATTAGCGACGCGCCCGCCGACGTGTGCGAAACTGATAATGAGCTCCCCTTGGTGTTCGGACGCCGAGGCATGCGTAGTACATCACTGCCACTTGCTGCTAATGAGGACGGAGAACCAACAAACACACGCGGCTAGCGAGGTGTGCGCGCCAACTTTTCCCGAGCCCAACTCTCCCCCTCTTTCTCTCTCTCTCTCTATATATATATAGCTCTATATATATCTACCGCACGAATTAATTTGCTCGCAACTGCGCTCTTCTAGCGCGTGCAGTTGTGGAAGAGTTTGCGGTTTTCCCGCGCTTTCGCAACGATGTATGTATACGCATGTGTGTGCCCTGTCTGTCAACGGTTCACACACTCGCCGCAACTTTCCAGAGCGCGTCTCTGTCTATATATACATCTATATATACATACACTGCGGCCGGGCAATAATTTGCCCGCAGCTATACGCTCATACGGCGCATGCAGTGGATAACATTGTGCGTCGAGTCTGTGGTTTCCGCGTTTCGAAATGTATGTATGTGTCTGTGGGTCTGGTCCGTCTCAAATGTTCATGGCGAAAGCTCTCGCTTTGGACGTGTGTGTATACAGTGCGCGTGTTACTTATGCAGCGGGCGGTGTCGAATTTCTTCAATTTCCGCTCGCGAATATAGGAAAGCACGTCCGTGGTTGTGTACAGCGTGCGTATGTACGTGAGCGTATTGCAAAGCGCGCGGTTACACTGTGTCTGCAGCTGGCGGTAATTAGAAACCACTGTCAGCCTGAAATTAAACGCGCCGCGCGCTTCGGTTTCCGGTGGATTCGTGAAGCGTCGTCTTTCCTGACGACCGTGGCATCGGAGTGGTATACGAACGATCTTGTTTTTACGTTATATGTTGAAAGCAAAATTGTGCTGCGATTGTATGTCGCGGTTTGCCAACGCACTGACAATCACACAGTATATCTTACAGCTGTTTATTTTCACGATCAGCGTATCTGAATGCTGGCACCGGCATCAGTTGTATCTTTGAAGCGTGATGTATACGTTTATCGTTCTGCAAACACTTCGCTACAGTGAGTTTTAGTGGGTGTTTGCGTTGAACACATAGACTGCACGGTCTGTGTCAAAACACGGTTTCTAACTCTGCACTAAGTAAACTGCAGTTACACCATAAATGATTGCTATTGACGCTGGATCCGAGGATACGAGATGCTGGACAAACCGCGGTGTAGTATGTGCTCGTATCGTATTTCGCCGGTCGATATTCACGTCTACCGATATGCCCGCTCTAAATTTCGTGTGCTATTTGCAAATTTTGAAGTGGTGCCTTCGTAGGGTATCTTGATATTCGCGATGACCATATGGACACTTTGTGTAGCTGTGCAGACGCTTTTATAGAGATACTTGCTGTGAACGCTTTGGACGAGCTTGTGCTTGCGGCTAGTTGGAACTTCGTAGTGAAATAAGCAAAGTTTATTACAGCCACATGACAGGAACATCACTTCCGAAGCGCATTCACATACGCTGTGGTGCACGGTTGTTCGTTGGCCCCAGTATTTTATCTTTATTTTTACACTATAAGGTGGCGGGACTTTTGTATGCGTTGTGTTATGTCACGCGCGCACAGATGGGATATAAGGACCCATTCCACCCCATAAATGGTCAATTGCCATCGAAGTGACGGACGAATTGAATAAAAGATACCGCCAAACCCACTTTGAACACTTGTAAACTTCTTTTAAAATAAAGGGGGGGAAATGGAGGAGGTGGGGGCCCGTGACGGGATGGAGGAAGAAGACCACGGGTTTGCGAATAGATATAGACACAAACTGTAGTTAAGGGCATGCTGATTGGTAGTAGTATAGTTACAATTTATGTCACTTCTTGAAAGCTACCTACGCTATTCCCAAATGTGAACTATTTGCAAAGCTCTAGCCTCACCGTTTGCGTTGTATAATGACATTGTTTACATCATGTACGACATATTCATAATTACGTGTGTATTCTAAGTGAACTTTCTTTTTGTTTTTTTTTTATCATGGCGCATACTTTGTAACTGCTGTATTAATGCTCATTATTTATACATGTTATACATATATGTTTGTTAAATGATTGTACGCGCTACTTTTATTTAATTGCTCCAAATTCTTATTTGTGGCTTGTTGAACCAAGTTACACTTGTGTATCTGCCTTATTATATGTATCTCTTTCTGCTAAAACCCCCGTTGGGATTGCAGTTTGTGTCAAATAAATAAATAAATATACAAAGGAATACACGAACGCGAGCGACAGGCAAATCGGCGACCCTTTCTTTTTTTTTCTTGCTTTTGATGCTTTCGGTCGTTTGTTTGAATTACTAAGTAAACATCGACACATTAACATGAAATGTCAATGAGCTTCAGAAGTATATACTATGTACTTCTATATACTTCCGTAGGAGGCGCTGTCATGCTGCGGGCAGATGGTGTCAGAGTGCTCGCGATAGGACGAAAAGACAGAGCGAGAGCAATGTCTAACCGAATCACCTGCCTCCAACGGGCCGGTGCTCTGCAGCGCGGTGTTCCGTGGTCGGGTCGTTCAGAGAGGTCTCGAACGGCTCTCGCGTCACCTGCGCTCTGAGCGCGACCGTTCGTCTGCGTATACGTTCAGTCTGTACGTTGCTCGTGTGAACTTCGCGCGGCCGTTAACCGTGATACTCGCCGAGAAGCTGCGGATATGTTCTTGAGGAATGGATTTCTGCGGCGTAGTCTCCCGGGACGATGGAGGAAGGTAAGCGTCAAGGCGACCAAGAAACTGTGGCCAGTAATGGTTACCCGCTTTCAGATTTTTTTAATATAATATAATAATTGCTGGGGTTTTACGGTCCCAAAACCATGGTATGATTAGGGACGCCGTAGTGGAGCGCCCCGAAAATTTGGCTATCTACTGTTCTTTAGCGTGCATCTTGGTAGGTACACACACGGGCCACTGGCATGTCTCCTCCTTCGAAATGCGGCCGCCGTGGCCGGGAATCGATCCCGTGACCTTTGGGTCAGCAGTTGAGCACCATAACCACTAGACCACCGAGGCGGATGGATTTCTGGATAGCAAGAACCGTCTTTTTAACTTAAAGGATGGCGACGGCTCGCTTTGAGGTATACACTGGTGATTGTACGAGATGAATTATTCGGCACGGTGGCTATACGACACGGATTGTTTAGGATGAAGAATGGAAAATAGTGCTGCTGCGGTCACAGCGACAACGTTTAAACTATTGGAGATGTTCTTTGCCGCCGTCCCCGCCACAGCGCACGCGACGGGCCGCTTCCTCAATGGGCAAACTTAGAATGCCGACCTAAACAGCCATCGCACTGAAATTCAGTCAAGGGTTTTTTTTTTTTTTTTTTTTTCGTGGCTGTTGCATGCTAGAGAGACAGCAATTCTCCCGTTCGTGACATTCTTCTGTCTTTTTTTTTTTAGCAAGGTCGAATTCTTTCTTTATTCACCACCCTGCTTTTTGTCTCCTCTCTTCTTTCAGTCTTTGTGTCCCCTTTCCCTTCCCCTTAATGTAGGGTAGCAAGCCGGAACTCTCCGTCCGAGTTAATCTACCTGTATTTCCCTCACTCGTATGCATTTCTCCCTTCCTTTAGCATGTAGGACATTCTCGGTGATTTGGTATATGGTACAGACAGACAAGGTTACTGAAGGCCTGTTACTCGCGAATCGTAATTCTTAATCTCCTGTGGGAAGGCAGTAATGTGTTATTTTTCTGTGCGGTGTTTGAGCGAGAGTCATTGATGGTGGCTCATTAGTTCGAATGCTTACATATGTGTATAAATTAAAAAAATCGAAATCTCGATGTTCAACGCAGCGGTCCACGGATGATTTCTTCAGAAATGACGCCGCTGATTTAGCCGCAGCACGGGTAAAATTCACCGCGTGAAGAAATGTAGAGCTTTTCATGATGCATCCTCCAGTTGTCGCCATACTCACGAAACTTAAGAAACGCAGTTTGTCATCAGAAGTCTCCAATAGCGCGGTCACATGAAATTTGAACGGTGGCTGGCTGAATTGAAATGGCTGCGATAACGTATAGCTCGCGCTAATTATAGAATATTAGACATAGATCAATTTACTCAATCCGCATGGTAATATATACAATTCCTGCAGTTTACAAAAAAAAAAGAAAAAAAGGAGAAGAGTTGCGAACATTCCCTTTCACGATGTCAATAATCACACGTCATTGATCTTCTCATCTGTGTTAATTTTTTCAGTAGGATCTGAATTTTGCCGTTTTATTCTTCTGCTATTGTGTTTACAAAGCTTACAGTTTTAGGCGTCCTTAGGTTCCTCATACATGCCTCCATAAAGCACGCGAATTCCACCCGGCTGACCGCAGGATTTGGCACGCCACCGCGAGCACACGCAATCGTCCTAATGCGCAGGTACATACCATACATATGCGTATATGTTGAGGGTTCCCAGCGCACAACATTGGGGAATATTACCAGAGAGTTTCATATTCCTACCGCAGCGGTTCGTTCCTTCTCATTAGTCGATTCGCGTTGTTACGGGCCGTAGCAGCCCTCCCTACCCGCGCGCCATCTATCATTACTCCCAGGCACAACAGGGCCCCATCGGCCGCTTCGTCGCGAACACTGGCCCACCCACGAACCGCGCAATCCGCTCGCCGAAGCAATAAACATGCGAGGTCCACGTACTGGTATATATATTCTAGCTTGCAAGACGACGGTCAGGCTTCATGCATTGTTCGGAGCAGTCCTCATTTGTCGTTGTATATATATATACTTGTGCTTTATGTAGTAATACGGATATCGCGTGCGTTGTTCCTAGGGAGAGCACGTGGTCATTTTTTTTTTTTTTTTTGCGTCCGTACGTTGCTTTGTCGTGCGCTTCGGCGTGTACCTAATTGCGTAATTAATAGGCGCCCGCGCGCGTGAGGAAGCCGCCGACGCTGTGTTATCGCTCGCGTGCAGCTGTCGCTGGCCGGTGTTGCATGGTGGGGACATTGTCGGCAGCGCGGACGCCACGGCTTCACTTTGCAGACTGAAAGATTGGAGAGTTGCGTTCTCCGCATTTCTCGCGCATGGAACGTCGTTAACGTTCTGTATCCGAAACACGCAGCTCAGCGTCTGTTGACGACCTCAGCGTATTACACTCCTCTCGTATATAGCATAAAAGGTGAAACCGTACTTTCTCACGGTAATTTGTTAAGGAAGGGCGGGAGAGAGGGAGAGAGATTTGTTATGCTAAGTAAGCTGAGAGGTCAGCAGAACATCTTTACAGTATCAATAGTGTTGACTGAGAGCCAAAAACATGAGCACAAAAAACACATGCGTTCTTTTGCGGTCGTGTTTTTGGCGCTAAGTCTGCACTCTTGATACCGGAGATGATGTAACCAGCCCAACAGCAATAAATCGTTGAACAGGTAAAGTCGCTGGAGCCAACGCTTAGATAAGTGGACTTGTCTTCGTCAAGGCCTTGACGCGTAAGAGGCCGTGTGGCTTTTACTCCAGCTATTCAACTTCCGCCTATCCCATCGAATCCTCGGATTACGAGTATACGGCCATCATTCGTCGAAAACATTACCGTTAAAGCTGTAAACCACCCGCCTCGGTGGTCGTTATGGTACTCGACTGCTGAGCCGAAGGTCTCGGGATCGAATCCCGGCCGCATTTTCGGTGGAGGCGAAAATGCTTTAGGCCCATGTGCTTAGGCTTAGGTGGTCCCCCAGGTGGTCGAAATTTCCGGAGCCATCCACTACGGCGACACTCATGATCATATCGTGGTTTTGGGACGTCAAACCACAGCGATTATTACTATATTATAAAGCTGTAAACCGTCGAAAACGCGTGATGTCCCGGATCGCTAGTCAGTGCGCTTCGCATCCGAGGGCGGAACATTATACTGCATGCCACTCGTCGAACCGTGGCGACGAGCTTGCCCACGCGCTCGTTGCCCCGCGGCAGTTTCACGCGTCCGCGAGCCCGCGGCTGTCACGCCAACTTCAGGCGCATCTTATACACGCTACAACGAGGGGCCGAGACTTCACGCCTCGATCGTCGGCTGTTTTCGACCCGCAGCCTGATCTGATCTCGAGCGTGTATAACTGCGGTATAACAGCGTGGCCGCTGTAGTTATCGTGTCTGCATCCTCGCATGCAGAGACCCGGGTCACCGGAGGAAATGAGCCATGGCTAGAACGGAGAGCGAACGCCCTTAAAATCGTTCCCTGTTCCGCATGAATATAATCGCCGTTGAAATGGACGCTAAAGGGAAACAGCAAATCAGCTTAGATTGGTAAATTGCCGTTTGAGAACTCTCAGCCGGTAATATTGCTATAGCAGGTTCATTATTAGAAAAAAAGAAACGAAGTCACTGTTCCCTTTGTGAATTTCGCGACGAAACGCTCGCAGCTGAATGTCAATGTGACGTCACAGTTTTCAATACCATTTTTTTTTCTTTCAGTCACACATGACTCAATGAAATTTCTTGAATCTCATCGTGTTGGGTTACTGACTTACACAATGTAGTTCATTCTTACCGATTAGGAATCACGTAGGCGTTAGCAGACGACGTCAAAAATCTCTGACGTAATGACGCAAATAGGCGTCGCCACCGGTGCTTCCTTCTTCACGCGTTTTCTGACTCACCAAGCTTGTATGTAGACAGTCTATAGACTGTCTAAACCCATTTTTGTAAGGAATTCTTCTCGCGGCAGGAGTGGTACTTTTGGTATTGCGACAGGGTAACTTATACCAATACGAGATAAATCGTTTTTACAGCGCAGCATTGTATGGCTAGGTTCTGGTGAATTGCGTCCGCGGACAAAAGACTCGTAGAACAAGAATTGTGGGCAAACATATCGACTCCACCAATCCCAGCGTTTTCGCGTCGAAAAAATGGACATGGCGCAAATGTAAACATGAAAATGTATGGTCTCACCGAGGCATGCGGAAGAGGAACGCTGGAATCTTTTAGCGTATATCCCTTGACTTGCTCAGTATAGTAAATAACGATAATGTATAAATTCTCCATAGCAATACTCCCTATGTACATTTATTTATTTTACCCCTCGAGCCCAAATGCATTGCTAGGGATGGGGAACAATACATATACATACATACATACATACATACATACATACATACATACATACATACATACATACATACATACATACATACATACATACATACATACATACATACATACATACATACATAAGATAAAACAAGCTCAGTCAGTAATAACAACAATAAAGTAAAGCAGGCTTTCATTTAAACGGCGTTGGGTAATGCACATAGTGCACTGTATCAGGCACATAGTCACAGCATCGTTAACTTCCATGCTCACAGTACTGGAAGGACTCGGACTTTTTTTTTTGTTTTCAGGTTAGTGTCCGATTAAGCGATGAATAAAAAGGCAACGAGCAGAATTAAGATTCAGCTCGCGCCATCGGTTAATTTATCTTCGCAATCATTTGCCTTTTAACACTCGCCCAATATAGCGACTGTCCGCTCCCGCGGAGTGTCCATTGTTTTCTCACTCGATATGACTGTGCACGCGCCTTCGCGCTTTCAAAGCAACGCCGTTTATTTATTTTCTTTTTCGTATGCTGCTTCCGTACACTTCATTATGGCTGAGTTGTTGTTCTCTTTTAAGATGCTCCTATCTATCGCGCTGCTGCTCAGCATGCGTGGTGCTTATGCCTGAAAACGCGCCTGTGTGCATTGTTGGTTCGCTTGCTCGCTCGCTTAGAAAAGGAAGAATTAATGCAGGCTGCGAGTGGGGGCCTTAGCGTGGGAACCGCTCTCTTGTGTGAAAGGCCCTCAGGAGACCCTCGCGCCGCTGATGGTGTGGAAATCGCGAAGGTTAGCGCTAAGGGTTTGGAAAACGCTGTACTTGAGTAAGCAACGAAATCGCCGCGGTTTTGTTGATGATGGTACCACGTTGATACAGCGTTCGTTTGTTTCTGCACAAACTCCGGTAACTTGCCTTTTTCTTTTTTTTTCTTTCTTGATTGGGGTCTGTTGCCTTTTATTGCGATATCAATTATATGGACACTCTTGACGGGTATGTCGCCGTCGCCGTCATGTTCCGTATAAAGTCCAAATCGATAACGTTGCCCTGCCCATCGTATGTTCTACCCGCGAGTAAAAGCGCGCGAGCTCTGACGACGAACGCGGCTGAAGCAGAGATTAAACGAGCCGGCCATCTCCGTCGCACGGAGGGCGTATACGCATCACCGCACGTGTGAAGCCGGTTCTTCGATTGCTGCTCAAGCAGAGAGGAAACGGCCCGCCCGTCTTTCGTAGGGTGAAGGAGCATGAAGGGGAGCGGGTGAAGAGGGAGGGGAGGGCGCGGCGTCGGTCGAGCAGCAACTGCGAACTTTGATCATAAGGCCGCGGTCACTAGCGCGAGCTATCTCGGCAGACGTCAGCAAACTGCCCATGCTGTGCTCTCACTGCTTTCTTCGCGTTAAGACGACAGGCAGCACGAAAACCGCTTCTCTTCCTGGAGCGGCAGTATTCCCTTACACCAGCGTTTTGCAGACTTATGCGAGATCGAATCCAAAAAGTTCGCTGCTAGCCTTACTTCGTATAACATTACAATTAGTTGCTATCACATGCATTGCTTCGCCCTTGCGGCGAAACTGTGATCCTTTTAGGGTTTTAGCTGCACGTTCTGCAACCGTTGTGTGGCACGCGCGCATTCGCGCATGAGTTTGTGTATAAGCCAGGGGCGTAGGCAAAGGGGGGGGGACTGAACCCCCCCCCCCCCCGAAAATTTTCAATTTTACTTGGGTATATATATACAGGCACACACACAAACGTACGCACGAACATCATAAAGTATGGTTGAACCCCCCCCCCCTTAGAAAAATTTCTGGGTACGCCGCTGGTCTAAGCACACGTTGTTTACAAGAGTGAAATTCCACTCAAGCGTCTAGTAGCTCGTCATCAATGGATGATGATGACAACCAAAAGAGCGCTCTAGTTCCTGAAAGGAACCTAGATGACCCGCAACGGGCGATATACAGACAAAGCGGTTGCTTGCAGTAAGCTTATTTGAAGGCGCTGCTTTCGTTTGCACGTGGGAGCCTAGTCAGGTGTTATTGTTCACATTTTTTTAGCGGGCTTTCTTTATGAGCCGGAAAGTATGAGCACGCAATTAGTACGTTGTTGAAAAAAAACGCAGGTAGATTTCATACCCATCATTGACATTTTAGAGCCAGACGCATTATTGACATTTTGATAATTAGGTGAGTGCTTGTCTATATTCGGCGACAACTTTTCTTGACAGCACTGAGGAAGCTACAGAACCGAAACGCGTGCCTGCTACCGTGCCAACAAATAGTACTTAACCTTACTCATAACTTTCTCATTTTCTTTGCTGAAATAAATACTGCTTTATTTATTATGAGACTGAAATAGTTGCAGGAAATCGAAGGTAAAATACAGTTATTGATCAGTTTGCAAGAATGCCTTCCTTTTCTTTCCATTTCTTAGACAGCACCACCTTTTCAGCATGCCCATTCCAAAGTAAACATGGCGTCCATGACGTAGTGGGCCACTGTGCGGCCGCAAACTATCTGTTTAGTTCTCCAAGAAGAACATACTCATAATAGGACACTGAACAATCGAAATGTTTCTGAATGTTTGTTGAAATGTTTCGAAATGTTTCAATCGAAAATGTACTCTGAACAATCGAAATGTTTCTCACATTCATATTTTTCGTGTATATAATTTTCTAAATGCGTTAACGATGTGAGCGAGCAAAACCGAAATCAGCCGCAAGCTGCCGTACTACTTGCGGAGCAACACGAATGTGCGGTAGCCCCGCCCCCGTAGCCTTCGCTATCCACTGTCAAGATAAGTTGTCGCCGAGTATAGTTACGAATATGATTATAACTAATTAATTAAACCTCATTGATAAAAAAATAGTGGCTCTTCCAGTCTACTGGGAGCAATATGTACTAGGTTTGCTTCGCGTAACGCCGTTCCTCTTTTTAAGATCTTGCTGCGCAATAGTTGGGACGCCTTGTGTACGGTAGGACGTTACGTTAAAGAAATCGAAGCTAGCGAATGAAGTTACCGCAGGTCGAAAATCAAAACCGCTACATCCTGTTGCCTGCAGTTGGCTTCCGCCTTGTACACAGTGTAAATATGTAAAAATCAGCTCAAGGCGAGAAAAAAAAAAAGAGTGGGCTAACAATTGCACACTAAAATATACAACACGTCCGTACCACAACTCATTACAGAAAGAGCTGAATATGAGCTTTACAGACGATAGTCTATAGTGGCACAGTAGTGACGCGGTGTATAGACTATTTTACGTAAGACTTATGGGCGCCGCCACCTTGGGCTGTTAAACTAATGTTTTCTTATTTTTGTATCTCTTGACGCTAGTTTATCATAAAGCCAGGAAGCGCCGAATGCACCAACTAAATCGTTTAGATGCGGATACGCCCGCCGCAGCGCTGTTCGTTCAGCTGTTCAAGATAAAGAAACGTCAAGGTTAACAGCCCAGTATGGCGGCACCGAAACCCACCCGTAAAATAGTCTATAAGAATGCCAGCACAACCTTGTGACCCATATTTTACGGTAGACCATCTGGAAACGAGAAATCACCGAGTGCTGATCGAGGGAGATTCTGATATACCGTATCCTGAAATCGAGCACAATGTACCACGTCAGCTACAGGGTCAAGGATTCAATTTACCGTGGTCACTCGGCACGCGAGGATATTCGCGAACGCTGCTGACGTTGTCACTGTGTCAGCACGTGTATATCAAACGCAGAGGAAAGAAGAACGCGTGTGACATCTGTATACACACGGCATTCCCAGGGGAACGTTCTGTCGGCGACAGGTCAAAGGAGCGTTCCCCCCCTAGAGAGGAAAAAGCGATCAAGAAAGTGCGACTCGGCGACGAGATATGGCTTTGCGGGGGAAGAAAAAGGCCGATCGCGCGAGGAGCAATCGTTTTCCTCCGAGAGTGTCCGCTCCACTCGGTCCACGATAAAAGGGTGCAGTGGGTCAGGACAAGATAAGGTGTTTCGGCATTTGGCAAACCATGTTATTTATAGTGCAATGTTTGAAACATGAAGGACAGAGAAGAGGCAGAGGAGTGTCAACTATACCATGATACAATTGTTCAGTCGCTCTCTCTAAACTCTTCGCCTTGTTTGCTCACTTATTGTCTTCGACGAAGAAACTGTAGCTGTTCCGAAACGTCAACTAGCTCTCCCATTTGAGTCACATTTCACGGCGCTTCATTAAGACTCTTCGGGTATCTTAGTTTGCGAGGCTTTCTTCTGCTTCCATTGCGCTGCATGGTAGTTTGAACGACACAGCGCACAAGTGACGCAGGCCCATTTCTTTCTTTCTTTCCTTCCTTCTTTCTTTCTTTCTTTCTTTCTTTCGAGACACACCCGTACACCGCACACGCGCATACACATGACGCCGTCACTTGGCACCTCTTTGAATCGCATCGCTTGCGAGGCACAATTGCGCGCGCCACGCCTTTCAGTGAAAGGGAGACCTTAACGGTGTGTGTGTCCTCCAGAGATCCAAGCTTATACAAGAGAGCGCTTCGCACAGGGTTTCGGCTTGGCTGTCTGTCTAGCGTCCAAGAGCCAATTTCCTCGCTGAGAGAGGACAGGGACTCACAGACAAGCCCCTTCCGGAAGTCGCTGCCGACTCACAAACACACATAGGTGAGATGAGAGAGAGAGAGAAAAAGCGGTTCAGGAAGGCAGATCACGGCGCTTGCAAGAGAATGGGGACCTCACGCTGAGATGGGACGGTCCTTGTTGCGTCGTGAAAGCGGTGTGGGCGCCACTTGCTGTCGCATGGCCCGATGTGGCGGGGGCTTTCCTTTCAGCCTCCCCGCTGGGGACCGTCTTGGGCGGCATTAATTAATCCGGCACCACCCGCTAGCTGCGCTAGTTGCGTGCACTACGTAACCGAACGGGATGTCGGCGTCAAGAAGGCTCGGCGCCTCGATCGAGTCGAGGTGCCGTTGTTGTGTAGTGGCTGCTAGACTGGGAAACAATGAGCGCGCAGTGCGTGTTGTGCCGGCTGCGTTGCCATTGTGCCCGCGGTATAGTAACTCTATCGGCATTTCTCGCATGTAATAGGAAGTCGTGCTTCACTGCAGTGCGAAACGTGGGAAAGAGGACGACAGCGGCAGTTCAGTGAACTCACGTTCGGTGTGTGATATTCGAAAAGAGGGAGAGATCGAGAGATGGAGAGAGTGAGGGTTTATTGCGCACAAACCTAGGTACCTTTGCCGTATTACTCTAAACTGTACGTGGTAGTTTGGAGTATATAGCTTTCCCTCGATGCGCGCTTAGTATATAGGCCTGTGAAGGAGAAGGTAGGGAAATAATGTTGACGGAATTCTTGTTTTCTCTTATGGGTATGGCAGCGTCGGCGGATCTCGGCGACACTCGTCTTAACTGTGGTTGCTGAACCGTTCGTAGTTGGAGGCGCGTCAATGTTACTGTAGAAGGTTCGTGGCAAACCGAGGCTTATGTATGCGTGCCTGGTGGTTCCAGTTTCGCACAGGCTTTGTCGACTGATACAGAGACAGAGTGAGTAGCGGTGGTGGTGGTAATGTGGACAATGATGATGATGATGAAGAATAAAAAGAAGAAGAAGAAGAAGATGATGATGATGAAGATGTTACGCGGAGTTTGCCTGAGGCGGACCTGGCCGGCAATGGCTTCGCCTGAACGCCTCTTTCCACGTCATATATTTCACCTCGTATCACGTAATCCTGTACCTCGCGGAACAGTGCAGTGTATAATGCTAAACACTGCCTTGCGCTCCATCCGTGGTACTTCTGGGAAGACTTACCCGTTAATATATCGCTCGTAGGTTGGGAAATGCATTTTTTCCCCGTCATGCAGCACAGAAGCGTCCCCCTTTCAGGCTGCAGCTGAAGCGCTCGCAGCGATCAGATGAAGTGCTCTTTATCGCCCCACTTCATTATACCCGTGCAGTGCACGATGGTGAAGCATAGCGCTCCTGACTTCGAACATCCACGCAGCTATAGCTGTTGCACTGTTGCACGGTTTTACTCGCAAAACCGGAGGTGCAGCGCGCTCTCGCGCGTCGTTGTCATCCTCCTTGTGGAGCGCCCGCGCCCGAAAAGCCGGCTTTTCTTAATTACATGCTCGATCTCGTTAAGATACGCTTCCCCTCTCCCTCCCTCCCGTCGTACTCCTTTCTCGCCACCCCCCTCTCCACTCTAACCTCCACCGCGTAGACTTTCTCACGGCGCGGTCAACAGACGCGTATTGCGAGCACTTCTGCGCGGTTTTCGCTTGCAGCGATTCGACGGGACATTTGTATATATCTACAGTCTCGGGAAGAGTTCGATTTGTCTTTCTTTTTTTTTTAAACTTTACTTTGTTTTTGTGTTTCGCTCGCTGTCATCCTCGGAGCGGCGTTATGAACAATCTGTTGTATAGTGGGTAACGGGTTGTGTAGGCGCGGCTGATTGCGGATGGCGATACCACTCTGGCCGCGATGCATCTAAGGCCTTCTTTGCCGCTCGGTTCACTGACATCGCCGTGGCTCGGACTTGTTGTAAACCACTTCGTGCTGTTTTATCTCTACTGCCATTACGTCTGTACAATCGTTTCTTTCGTTCGCTGTATGTGAGGGATGTGATTTGAACATCGTAACGTTGGCTCGGTATACTGTCTTTTTTTTCCTTTTTTTTCTGCGCTATTCGTACGACCAAACGAAACGCGAAGTTATGTACGGGGATTCATCTGACTGAGGTGTCATTCACCTGGTTGCGCTCATGCATGACATATAACTAGAATGATAGCTTTTTTTTTAACTACCTATAAATACGAGCTTGTTGGTGAGTCGAGCGTCGACCTTGTTGTGTTCCTCTTCCGATTTACGCTACGTTTGTGCGCATAAGCTGCTGTAATTACACGGAGTTTACCGGCAGTGATTGTATGTTGCCCTTAGGAGAACACGGCAGAACTTATAACAGTGCATAACCACTTTCGTGTTTCCTTGAACTCAATGCTTCAGTGATTAACATGAAAAAATAAATAAATACGCGCCATGGTAGCTTAGCACGGTTAGGGTGTAGCGCTGCTAAGCTCATGAGGACGCGGGTTCGATTCCCATCCACAACAGCCACGTTTCGATGAGGGATTAAAGGCAGAAACATCCGCGTATTTAGGTTTACGTGCACATTGAATTGATCAGGAGTCGTCCATTACTGCGTGCCTCATAATCTTGTCGTCGTTTTTGCACTTAAATACCTATAATTTATGGCAAGTGTTATTTGTTAAATAATTGAAGGGTCTACTAAAGTTGTATTGTCTCCGAACCATTTCGGGTTTGAGCGCCTTTTCAAGATGATATTCTCGTATAATTACCGGCTGACAGGACTTCTATGCCAGAGGAGACGAGTTGGGTACTGACATTCGCACCGCCTATGAAATTGGCGTACAAGCTACGTAAACACTTAGTTATAGTGATGGTACGTAATTCACGGTGTGTACACGTCCACACAGCGCACTGCATTATAGGTTTGACACTCCCTCCATTCAGCGGAACCTGAAGGTCGCAGGATCGAATCCCGGTCGCGGTGGCCTCGTTTCGATGGAGCCGAAATGCTAGAGGCCCGTGTACTTAGATTTAGGTGACGCTAAAACACCAGATCTACGAAATTTCCGGAGCCCTTCACTACGGCGTCCCCCATAATCATATCGTGGTTTCGCGACGTAAAACCCCAACAATTCCATTCAGCTGAATATTCGTTATACCGCCATTGTACTACGCTATCTCGATATAACGAATCTATCGTTCTAACGAAACAGTTGGCGTCTCTTTTTCTCTTTCTAGCTGAATTATCAAATTCGTCAAATAATGCGCTGCTCTCTCGAGGCTTTCGCCTGTGACTTTTTGCGTTGCCTCTGAACGTTTTGTTGATGTTTGAAAGCTTTCTCAAGATGAAGAATAATTGCTCCCGAGTTGACTTCCTCTCGTAATAACAGCGTACACGTGCGCGCGATACACGTTTAACATTTCGCGCATGCGTGTACGAGCCCGTTCGTCCGAGCGCATCCAAGCTCGACTCGTCGGCCACGGTTGGCCAGCGTTGCGCGCGGGCACGGAAGTTTTTCGCGCCGCCCGCGCGCGTTCGGGTGTGGGACGCCTCGCGTGCTTCATCGCTGAGCGGCGGCCGCTGAACCTCTTGACAGCGAGTCGAACCGGGAACACCGGACGCACTGCACAAGGAGTTAAATGCCTCATCAAACGAGAAAAATGACCGTCGGCGTCGGCGTCCCGCGGCGTCGGTGTCAACACGAGTGATGAAAAAAAAGAAAACACGAAATGACGTCACCATATGACGTCATAGATCGCGAAATTGTGTGAGGTTATCATGATGTCACATACAGTGACGTCAAATGATGACGTCATCACATCACACCGTCGCTTGTTCAGCCGTGGGCCGATCACGGAGGCTTTGCAAAACCAGGTGGAGCGCAAAAAGCTTTCAGTGCCTCCGATCCTGGAGGCAGTGCAAAACCACGATAGGTGGAGAAAGCCGTCAGAAGGGGGCGGGGGAGGATCGAAGCATCGATTGAGAAGAAAAATAATGCGCTTGTTTTGGCTATTCCTACGACTTAGTCCCGTTTTTCGCGCTGTTTCCTCGCAGTGTCGTTTACAAAACCTTCTGTAAGAAAAATAAGTTTGCTTTCGCCTTCGAGTCGTCCTCTAGATGAATTCATGGGGACCCTGTGAGTTTTTGAGACGATAGCATAGCCTTCCTGCCTCGGTCGTGTTACTGACGCGTGCACATAATTTTTGTCCACTTTTATTCATTTCCGTTTTTTATTTATTTATTTATTTATTTATTTATTTATTTATTTATTTATTTATTTATTTTTATTTATTTAATTATTTATTTATTCATTTATTTATTTGCTTTTTAAATTTGGAACATTACCCGGAGTGCCTTTTTGGGAATAATTGCAGTCCTTCATTTCATGAGGAATAAGAAATGCATGAATATTTGAGCGAACCTGCAGGAATCATTTCTTTTGTTGGGGTAGAGAACAAGAAGTGAATCGTAGTAGGTGGAACGTAGTCTAAAACAACAAGAAAACGTCATCCATTGCGGCCACTGTCGCCGACCAACCCGTTCGTTGGCATCGCTTCTCTCACATGTAATAGTGGTTCGGCGCGCTTCGTGCAACATATTCCATTCGCATTTTGTTTGCTGGAATAGTCACAACGAAGCGCTTTCGAACGCGCCGAAAAAAAGCGCGGCGACGGTGCTGCCATGTAGCCCGATTCGCGGCGAATAAGATCATTTTTGAGACCTGGGATCCGTAGTCTTGCGGCCAACCAAATCGGGTGGTAACATATTCCATTCGCAAATAGTTTTCGAAAAAAAAAAGAATGTTTAATAAGATCATTCCTGGGGGGCGTGTGGCCCAACTTGTAACTTGTGATCCAAACGGGAGGACCGATAGTGCGCTGTTTGTAACATGTTCATAATCTGTATAAAGTCTGAATTTATGTCGTAATTATTACATTGCAGTTGAAAATATCAAGTGATGTCCGCTATGCTTTCCTTGGCTTCATCGTTGATTGGATTCATATGGTTTTGTCTAACAAAGAAATGGGCCCCTCAAGCAATTGCCCTTCTTATATACATGCACGGATATGAGACGTATAAAACCGTCGTGGTATGGCCTAGCACGTGAGGTGTCGCGCTGCTGAGCTTCTTTGGGGGGGCGAAAATGAAATGCACTAACGCAGGTGTACTTATACATATCGCCACGCCTCTTCAGAGTTCTACGCAGTACCACAGTCGCCACTGGGTGCAATATTGACTCACATATAAGAACCCCAGGCGATGAGTATTATAGCGTGAAGTCTTGTACTCTACCGCGCGCCTCCCAGTGATATCGTGGCTCTGAGTCTGAGTCTTTCTTCCAGATATGCATGCTCAAATACATGGCTGAGGAGACGAAAGAAATAGAAGTACCGCTCAATCGCGGCTTGGTGCTGCTCCCTTGCCCCAAGCATACATCGGTACTGCAGTACGCACACAAGATAAACAGCACAGGCTATAGTAATTATTACATGAAAAACTAAACAAACTAGGAAAAAACGCGGTGCACCATAAACTGAGCGATGCAACGAATGCAGTACCACTTGGGGATACGTGAGTATACAAGTTACACAAACAAGAAGTAGTGGTGAGGCAATGCACACTTAACAAAATATCTTTTGTCACGTAACATCCCCAAATTGCGTCAATTAAACACGATGGCAAGAATGATGACAGTGACTGAGCTGTCGACAGCGACTTCCTATGCGTTAGGTAATTATTGAAAATCTACGATTGTTATATATATATATATATATATATATATATATATATATATATATATATATATATATATATATATATATATATATATATATATATATATATATATATATATATGGAGCGGTGCCGATGATGATAATAATGGGGACTCCTTTATCGATACCACAACAGCATGGCCGTGGGCGATAGGCCAAGAACCGGGTGTTATTATAAAACTGAAAAAAAAGAAAAAAAAAGCAAAGGCCACAGACAGCACGGGGACGCCTCGACCTTATCTTGCGCATAGCGTTGAAAACCACGAACTACACTATAGACGCCAGCGGGCCTGTCTTGCAACTTTACGAATTATAAGCGGAGTGACTCGATTGAGATATTTCGCTGGCGTAATTAAAGAGTCAGAACAGATAAATGCTCTTGTCATCGAACACGGCTAATTGGACAGCAGGAACTGCAGGAGATGCACGCTTGGTCCCCAAGGTTCATTCGGATGCAAGCGATATAACCGGTTATACGAAATGAATTTGGCTTTATAATATTTCTTTTTGTTGTTGTGTATGAATATATATATATATATATATATATATATTCATTTCCTTTAGTAGGCAGGCGTTCTGCCCCTCTAGCTGGCAGTTGTCAGTTTTTTTCTCTCCCCTATTTCCTCTGTGTCCTTGTTTATGCATATTTATTTATTTATTTATTTATTTATTTATTTATTTATTTATTTATTTATTTATTCAAAATGCGTTACAGGCCCATTGAAGGGCATTGAGTAAGGGGGCATCAGCATTTACAAAACAATAAAGAGGACTACAGACAAAAAGCAAAAAAAAAGAAAAAGAAAAAAAAGAATACAAACAAAGATTACAAACAGCAAATAATAATAACAATTCCGTGCATAATCGCTCACGTCCCTCTAAACTTCGTTATAACGAGAGTTGCGCCGCTGTTTGACGTGATTACGGGCCGAACTTCCAAGCAATCGTGAAGGAGTTTGAAAAAGAGATAGCACGAACTAAATACAAAAATAAAGTACGGGAAGTTATGGACGGGGAAGGGGTAACGGAAAAGACGTTATGCAGCAGCCGAAACTTCGCGGTATATACGTTCGCCGAAGGGCCCCTGCAGCTGCCGTCCAGTGGAGCGTGAAATAATCGGCCTGGCGTGCTTCGGGGCCACCTCCTTCTCCATACCAGTATATACGGGCTGGCGTTGAAGGGGCGGGCGCGCTGGCTGTTCTACATAACTGGATCATCGATTCAATTCTGCATCGGAAGTCGGTTAGCGTGTGGCCGACGCCGATCGACCGCCCGACGTCGCCCGGCCGTTCGTTCATCCGTGCAGCTAGCAGAGCGCGCCGCGGCTTCTTGGTTCAGCCGCCGATTCATCTTTCGCGCTCGGCAACTTTTCTGTCCTCCCTCTTTTTCCTCCTCTCCATCGCCTGTTGTAGAGGGGGAGGACGAGCAAGCTTTATTGCCTTTCATGGGTTTCCTTCTCTTCCTCTCGTCTCTGCCCAACGTGGAGGAGGAGAGTAGGAGGAGGAGGGGGACAAGGAAGAAGAGAAGAAAACTTTATTGCCGTTCGTGGGTTCAAGTCCGGACGGCAGAAGGGAAGGGATTTGGGAGAGAGCGTGACGACTTTGTCGCTTGAGCTAGGCTATATGCGTCCGCGGGTCTTTGCGCTTGATAGAACGCAGCGCAGGCGCGTCCGCGAAAAAATACGAAAGAAAGGAAGGGCAGTGCGACCTCGGTGTTGCGTTAACTGCGGTCGTATTCATTTGTTTAGTTCGTTGTTTGCAAATATCATAATTTTATTTCGTTCTTATTTTATTTCGGATCTTATTTGTTCCACACTCACCGTCATGGCTGCTAGCGGCGCTGGCTAACACTCCTAGGTTTAAATGCACACATAATCTCATAAGGTGGACGTGAGGATGACCGCCGCCGTAACTCAGTGGTAGAGCATCGGACGCGTTATTCGAAGGTCGCAGGTTCGCTCCCTGCCAGCGGCAAGTTATATTTGCGTCCACTTTACTTTCTTCTAATTTACATCATAATTACTACAAATAGCATCCCCTGTACTTTCCTTAGCTTTCTTGTCTGTTAGTTCTAATTAATGTCATAGAGGAGTGGGCATACAAACACTTATGGCGTAGTGTCTTGTTATACAGACGACGCATGAAAGTAAGAACAAAACGGGACAGTATTGGGTACCATCGATCGAAATCTTTTTCGTGATGCTGTACTGAGTCAAACTGGCATCCAATTTAACGCAACATTGAAAGCAAATTAATATGTTCAGCGTGTGCACACAACAAAGTTGCTGTTAAAGTGTTGAAGATCCATGTAAAGATTGGTCCCAGCAGCTTACATGGCATATAATGTAAAGTGTGTGTGTGAGGGAGAGAAAGGGAGAGAAGGGCACATTGTGTGTGGCACACAGCACGCCCTCTCTCACGGACAGCTCGTATAAAATTCGTTAGATATTTTACAGGAAAAACAAACACTTGTTATTGAGAGTGTAGGATGGATGGATGGATGAATAACTTTATGGAGGTCCTTCGGTGCTCGTGATGAGCGCGCAGCTGGCCACTCCCACGTCGGGACAGAGAGGCCTTGCCCCTCCTGCCAGCGCCACGGGCCCGATCGACAGCCCAGCGCTGTGCTTCAAGGTCCGAGCTAACTGCCAAGAAAATCCTTCGAATGTCAACGTTTCTTTTTTTCCTTTTTTTTGTAAGCATTAGCTGTTATTTGTCCTTTCTCGTGAAGGGAACTCGTCCCATGTTTCTCGCGTGTGAGTTTCCTGACATTGTTATTGTTTGTATACATCGAAATCGATGGACCGAACTGAACTTTCGTTTGCAGAGCTCCCTTCGTTCGGAGGATATACTACAGCCACAAGTAGATACAATTAAATGCTGGCTCTCATCCTACAGAGTTCGATTCGGCCTTTCGGCGACCCGATTTCCGCCGCGATAGCGCGCATTACTTACTCTTCCATGCCACGCTGTCATTACGGCGCGGCTAAGTGCTTTCGGCAGGCAAACGTATCTACAGGAAGCGAGGCACCCGTGATTGAGCTACGGATAATTACGTCATTATGCATTCTGTTCGTGTCCGTTGAAAACAACCTCGGCGCCCATGCATGTGGTCCTTCGGCCACACGCGACCCCTGTGACCTCGAGCGCGAGCGAACTTTCGCCGCCGATTGCCCTGAGCTATACGTATAGCCTTTGGCGAAGCCGATCACGATCCTTCGGCACTAATCGTTCCCGTATACTAATGGCCCGCAGTGGTGGCTTATGTAGCGGCAATTCGCATTGCGCTCGTGTAATCACGAAGGCGCGGGTTCGGTTTCACGCCACCATGGCGGCCGCATTTCGATCGGTACAGGATGAACAAAACAAACAAACAAACAAACAAACAAACAAACAAACAAGAACACGCGTGTGCTTGAGATATGGATGCACACGTCGGCGTGCCTCGTGGTCATATCATTCTTCTGGTATTCAACCTCGGATACTTTGAAAATAGTAACGATAGAAGAAAACTCACAGGGTCCCTTATGCGTTCACCTAAGACAACTCGACGGCGAAAGCCATCTTTTTCTTCTCACTTCTCAGTCGATGTGTTAATCCTCTCCCACCCCCCTTTGGAAGCTTTCAAATAAAATAAAATCAAATCAAATTTATTTCAACATACAAGTGATGTCGTGGACAATGAACTAAAAGCCAGCAAGGCTTGACAGGGTCCATTGCCCATTTTTCAGGCAGTGACAAAACGGGAAAAACAAGAAATACACCGGAACTAAACAATAAATATACCGCATCATATTAGAGGAATACAAGAATTACAAGAAACACAATAATACACAAAAAATCCACACAAGAATACACTAGCAATACAACGGCTTTCTGCGGCTTTCTGTACCTGTTTCGCACTTCCTCCGATCCTGAAGGCATTGCAAGCGTTCTGCACCCAACCTGGCTTTGCACTGCCTCCGTGATCGGCCCACCTTTGACCAAGCGACGCCGCGGGACGCCGACGGTCAGTTTTCGCGTTTGATGAGGCACCTAAGGCTTTCGCCCTAATATGTTGCTAAAAGTGGCGCTTCACCTCTCTACAAAGCAGGGCCCGTATTCACGAAAACTGTGAGCCTTTCCACCCTGTAAAGGTGTTTGACAAGCGAAGCTGTTTAGCTCAAGACACAAAGGTGACACAGAATTTCGGAAAGTATAGACGATCACACATCCTACAATTAAATGCGAAATATCTATCCAGAAGGTCCCTTTTGAGTTTATATAGCGTATGCCCCAAGTGTAGCGCGGCGAAGCTTGAGGTCAAAAGCACGAATAGTCGGGCTTGTTGGTTGTACATATATACTTCAAGGTCGCTGGTTCGATTCCCGGTCACGGCGGCCGCATTTCGATGCGGGTGAAACACGAGAACACCCGTGTAGTTAGATTTATATGCGCGTTAGAGAATCCCCGGTGGTCAAAATTAATCGTAGATAAAATACATCCAGAAAGAATCCCCAAGTTAAAACACCAAAAAATATTATTGTATCGTTCGTGAGAGAAAATTTCAGCCAATGCCGCTGTGGGGCCTTATCATCAGGGAAAGCTGATCGGTCAACGAAAAAAAGAAAAAGAAAGCGTTTACGAATCAAAATGTTTCTGAATTCGCTTCCAGATTCCTTCATTCCGTGAAGGACCTCTAGTCTAAACGGCCGAAACTGTATACACTCCTAGTTTACCATGGAAGGATGCCTGAAAGAAAGGTGTAGAATACGCTTTATTGGCTTTCCTAACAACCCCAAGCACTATGCACGATAATTAAGCTTTGTTCCTAAACGCTATGCCCATGCTGCGAGAGTCTAAAGTCGTTTCGTGGCTTTTCCTCTTATCCATGAGGGTATCGAACCACACGCGGCCGTGATTAACATCAATGTATGATTGATGCAGCGCTTAAGACAAAGACGAAAGGAACACAGAGCGCACAGGACAGCGCTCGTCCTGTGCACTCTGTGTTCCTTTCGTCTGTGTCTTTTGCGCTGCATCAATCATGCATGCATTCAAACTAGTCCAACTTTCCATTCTACTGCTAACATCAATATCTTTCGACATTAGATGATAGATAGATAGATAGATAGATAGATAGATAGATAGATAGATAGATAGATAGATAGATAGATAGATAGATAGATAGATAGATAGATAGATAGATAGATAGATAGATAGATAGATAGATAGATAGATATCAAAAGGAAAGGTTTAACCATGGTCGCAGTATTGGATTTGCTACCCTGCGCTAAAGGAGAAAAAAATGGGAGGATAATAGTCTATCGAAGTCTCTCTTTTGATGTCTCCATCAATTCGCGTTCAGGAGAGGCACGTCTCTCCATTACCCTTTCATTGTCGGTGCTTCTTTCGTAGTTGGCGCCCGTTTCTTTTCTCTTGTTTTTTTCGAGTGGCCGTCCGCCCGTCTGGGCCCGCGCCGTTCACATGCAACGCGAGACTGGAGTATAGGGCTTTCCGGGGGTTCGCTCGCCCCCGCGGTTGACGTGATGTATTGTCTCGGCGCCGATGCGTCGACGACCACGAAGCCGACGAGTTTTCGAAGATGTGCGGCGGAGCGGCATTTTTCTCGCCGCCGCCGTCGTTGTGGTGGCTTGGGCGCCGATCGCATCCCGCGGTGGCTGCGGCGAGCCGATGCGCGCGCGCGGTTTGGGAATCCATGAATTATGCAGCGGTCAGCACGGGGCGTTGTGTATACCGTGGCTGCGAAAATAAGGGATGCTGCGGTGACCGGAGTGATAGGATGGTTGGAAAGGAGAGAGAGAGAAAGAAAGAAAGAAAGAAGGGGAGCTGCATTTCATGAAGTGCGCGCGTCTTATCGAAGCCCGCGTTCTCCCTAACGCGATCAAGACCTCTGCGGGACCGATATATTTATATGCGTCTACCCCTATAGATGGCCGACGCTTCGGATAGCGTCGTGTTTTTTATATGTGTATATATATGCGCGCAGCCGTCCGAACCCCATTTGCAAAACTTCATCTTGCACGCTTTCGTTCTTCGTTATTGTGCCTCTATCTACGCAATCCTGTTGCCTCTTTTTGTTTGTTTGTTTGTTTGTTTGTATTACTCCATCTTGTCTTCGATGCTTGCGATTTTTATTCGCCCAATTCGAGAAAGTGCTTTCCTCCGATTTCGCCATCGCCGCGAATGTTATTTGCCGGAATGGATGCGTGAGGCCGGTTTTGCCATATTCACGTGCGCCCTCCATATACACGTTGGATCTGATCTCGCGCGTTCCCTTTCTTTCTTTCTTTCTTTCTTTCTTTCTTTCTTTCTTTCTTTCTTTCTTTCTTTCTTTCTTTTTTCTTCTTTCTTTCTTTCTTTCCTATTCTTTCTTTCTTTCTTTTCTTTCTTCTGTTCTTTCTTTCTTTCTTTCTTTCTTTCTTTCTTTCTTTCTTTCTTTCTTTCTTTCTTTCTTTCTTTCTTTCTTTCTTGAAGGTATATGGCCCGTTTGGGGTTCTTATTTCGTCGTTTCATTCATTCTGCAGAAGGCTCGGCGACATCAGTGTGCTCTCAATGTTAATTAAGCAGTTGGAAATGTATTGCTTATTTGCTTGCAGACCTCGTTGTACAGATCTAAAACAACAACTGCATTAATTGGCAACCTAATGAACAATAACTGTGCGAAGCAGACATCTGAGAGTTGTGGGTCGTGAGCAACTGGAGAAGTGGTTAAACCTTCTATGCCCCAACTGCTGCTCATGCATTAATCATTTATATAATCATTTTAAGTGAAGCATCGTGTGGTCATCTATCGATCACTGTAATATCGCCTTTCTTTTATCTACGTTCGACATATCTGTTACGGGCTTCGTGTGTACCTTCGTTTGACTCAGTGTTCCGCCCGCTGTAATGTCGCCTCGCCACGGTGGTCTAGTGGTTATGGCGCTCGACTGCTGACCCGAAGGTCGCGGGATCGAATCCCGGCCGCGGCGGCTGCATTTTCGATGGAGGCGGAAATGTTTGAGGCCCGTGTACTGAGATTTAGGTGCACGTTAAAGAACCCCAGGTGGTCGAAAATTTCCGGAGCCCTCCACTACGTCGTCTCTCATAATCATATCGTGGTTTTGGGACGTTAAACCCCGGATATCATCATCCTCGCTGTAATGTTAACGAGGTTTTTAATAGCGAACCTGTTCTGAGCCGATCCTTCGCCATGAGCCGTCGTAACGCTCCGAAGAGCTCGGCAGTGTGGCGAGAGCAAGGCACGCTGCTAGGGAAAGAGGCACGCTGACCACGTGGCCTTGCGGTGATTCTTTGCGGCACCGTGGTGCTTCTACGTATACTATCACGGTTGACTCGGCATGTTTCGTCACATTTGTCATTGTATAGGAACCAGACTTTCCTCGAAAGCCTGAAATCTGAGAAGGAAATGTTTTGCGAAACTGTCACTGACAAAATGTTTAATCAGTTCACTTATCGCATCGCGTTCAGACGTCCGGTAGAACTCATACGTGGAAGGCACTAATCGCACGTTTTATCTTGCTGTCCTTTTCTATATAGAAAAAAAAAGAAAGAAGAAAAAGAAACCAAGAGGAAGCAACCGCAAGTACGATACGATACAACCGCTGTTCAATAAAAGACGAAGAAAGAAAGCAGAAAAATGCGGATCGAAAACGAAGTTTTGTCGATGGCGATGAAGATAGTTGCGAAGGGGAGTGTGTGACCAGACAGCGCCGCTGGGCGGGGCACCAAGGAGCCCGCGACAACGTGCTGCGTACTCGAATCGTCCTTCTGTAACGTACGAAACGTGCAAACAAAAGCGAAAATGACCGAGGAATTTCTGTTCGAAAAAGAAAGGGAATACCGGTTAGGAAGACATCGCAAGCAGCAAGACACCTGAAGAATAAGAAAAAAAAAACTTGTTTATACGTCGCCGCGCTCCTATTAGGATCGCGGTGATCGTGTTTGCGCCGCATCGCCTGTAGATATATAGAGCGTGTAGCGCGCATTTTTATCGCTGTCTCCCGATTTTTCAATCCGGGGATGGCTTTTCGCGGCGTGGCGCCGATAAGCGGGGTTGTAAGCCGCGAGAAAATGCCTCGATGCGGATAAATAAAGCGAGAAGGGATAAAAATAGTCTTGCGGAAGACGGCTAAGAGAAGTCAACCGTAAGAGTAGAGAAAAGCAATTCGATTTTTTTTTTGTTCTTGTTTGGCACTCGCGAGGCGAATAGAACTTTTTGTGACCGAGCGGCACGCGACCGTCGCCCCCTACCGTCGACCCTCGAAACAAAGAAAAATGAGGCGAGAGAAGAGGAAGCTCTTTTTATCGAAGAATCGGCGCTCTCAGTTCTGCCGAGTTGCCGCGGGGCCTGAGAAGGCTCACGGGAGCAAGAGTCGACGCGCATGCGATGTCACTTTTCTTCTCAGCGGAGAGCGACAAATTTTGTTTATTCTCGTAGCAACAAAGTGGGACGTTCTTTTTAGACTTTATATACAGTGTGGACCGATAAGATCTGATTAGGATTGATAACCTTTAAGAGCGTAGCAACCAGTCGTTGTGACTGGTTGCTACGTGAAAAAGGAAGTTGTTGTTGTGGTTATTATACTGTACATGACAGATAAAGCTGGCACGAGTGTGCAAAGATTAGTGGTTTGAAAGCTTAATTTAGCAGTTTAAACAAGGTAATAAAACAAATTAACCCTGAAACTCTAGCTGTATCGTATGCTACACGGAATATGCATGATGCATCGGAATAGTGAATGAAACACTGACTTCGCGGAAAGCCCATTGTACCATGCCTTGACGAAGCTACAGTGATAGGTATTTCAATGGGGTATTTAGTATTCAAATCGTTTCTATGTTTATTACGTCATTGTTAGCTCAAATAACGTTTCACCGGTTTCTTTTTGTTCTATATATTAATTATTATTCTCCATGTCCAGAAAAATAAAATGAAAGTTTTGTTCCACTTCTCGAGGTATCACTATCTGCGGGTATTACGGGTTTAAAGAGCGTTTGTGTGGCTTTTATTATCTTTTTTTGGCGGTTTTACTTTTCTTTTTTTTATACGGCTAGCCTTTCAAACCACGATGGTCATGATCACCGGCCTGTCCAGTGCAGTAGGAAGGGAAGTCTCTCAAGGTTATTTAAGGTCACACCTGCCGAGTCCACCCTACAAATAAATGCTTCGAGATTTCCTAATACTGCATCGTACCAACTAACTTCATGCTGTGCTTCAGTGCGTTTTCTTTACCCTTGTACCTCATGTTGTACATCTTACGGATCACCGGCTAGCTGTCCTATCCGCACTGTATGAATTAACCAAATTCGCTTACTTCTCTTATACCCTCAAGAATAGTGTGCTATACATAATTCCTTGCCTCACGAATCCTTGCACTCTACTCTCCATGCATTACGCATATTGTTTCTATTTTTCTATCATCTGCAATGTGCTCCTCGGCGGCTTTTCAGCCTTCGCTATCGCCTTCCAATTCATCTCAGTGTTACTGGTTAGTAACGGTGAAATTATTGCTTTGACTATGAAATCTTCACTTCATATGGGTATCTCGGGCCTTGCTCTATCCTTCACGAAATCTTCGTGCAGAAATCTTTTTCTATACCAGGCGCACACGTGCATTCGCTGGTGCATTCCGCGTGAACATGTAGGAAATACACAGAAATGCGCATATATTATTGCTCGTGAATGAATTATCATGCGTACGGCCAAAGTATCTTCCTCGCAAGTGCAAAAAGGCGCCATCTAAAGTGCACGGAAAACCGCGAAAGGCCTCCTACCGCTGTTCATGTTCTTGCCACTCAACGAGACGGGTTTCAACCCATGCTACTGTGTGTCGAACCTGCGACCTCGCGCCTAGGACGCCGCATTCTTGCGCCGTCGTACCTCGTCGGCGTACTGTGTGAGCGCAGCCTAGAGTTACTGTACGCGGAGTCCCCATGAGGCTAGTAGCGATGAACATCTCTGAGACGCGACGGCTGCGCGCGGCGGCAAGGCGCGCCAACGGAAGGATCCGTGACCACGGCCTCGCGTGCTTCGCCAGTTACGTGCAGCATGGCTGACAGGGTACGCGTAGATTACCGCCGGCTCCTCCCATTACGCGACCCTGGGCACGTGAACGATCTGGGTAGAAAAAAAAAAAAAAGAAGGGGGACCGCCACTTCTCGCGTGTGCGGACACTATAATATCGTTCGTGGGAATATCTTCCAGACACTTCAGCGCCGAACGATGTGGGTCTTCTCGAACTAAAAAGTTTCACGCGCTGTTCTAAGAAAGGAGTCGTCGCGGGCGGGCATGTGTCGTACCTCCTCGTAGGCGGAGTTCGCGCACCGCGTACTCGTTCTCTTCGCATTATCGGCCACGTACGACATCCTGCTGATTGTCGTCGTGCTGCACCGAAGTTGACCCGTCGGCGATGCCAGTTCGCTTGTCTAGAGCGCGTCGCCTCCGTCTTCGTCGTCGTCTTGCACAGAGGCGGGAGGGGGGTATCTTCCCACTTCGACACGCCGCCGTGGTTCGGGTGAGAACGTTCCCGCGGCCCCGCGTCGTGGCCTCGCCAAGTCTCGTCGAGTCGCCGAGCTCAATTGCTCACGAGCTTTTCCGTTCGGCTCTTGGAACGACTCCTCGCATGCCTCCGACGTGGCGGCGGACGACCCTTTGTCTCTCTTTGCTCACCTTTCTTTGTTTCTTTTTCTTTCCTTCTTTTCATGTGCGTGGCACTTCTCGAGAACACCGTGAGAAGTTGCGAGAAGTGCGAAAACAAAGACGACGAGTTCATGCGAGCGGCGACCGCGTGAATGCTTTTTCGGACGGCGCGTCCCAAGTTGCAAGTTTTAGCTGTCGGCGCATGTGAGGCCGTGTGCGCATGCGCGTGCTTCCCCCACGTGTGCCCGTAGCTCACGTCTCTTATAAAAGCAGGGGGAGGCAGGGCAGAGGAAGTCTGTGTGTGTTTAGATCTTAACGATTACTGTGTGCTCTTCATTTACACTCATTTACTAGATATGTGTTGGATTTTCCTCTCTTGCGCAATCCGCGAACGTGGCAGCAGAGACGGAGACGCGGCAAAGTTATGTTCCAAGCGTGCACACGAGTGAGGTGGGTAAGAAAGCGGGAACCAGGATGCAAGATGATGAAAATGACGTTGCAAAACTTTCGCGGGCACTACAAAGTGTAAAGGTAGAGAGAGAGAGAGAGGGGGGGGGGTACGTTGCAGACTGCGTCCATTACAGGTACAAAATTTGCCAAAGGTTTCATGGATAATGTGCAAGAAAGAGGCATAGAGTGAGAGAGAGAAAGAGAGAGGGGATTAGAAAGAGGGAAGGGCAGAGGGGGAGACCAATCTTTGGTTGGTGCACGGCCGTACAGGCGAGTGCAAGTGTTAGATGGCCACTGCCGTTTCCTTCTATAGACTCTTGATGTGTCTAGGAATGTGTTACAGAAAAGCTATACGTGGGACTCTGGCGGACAGCTGCGGCAATTCCGACGGCGGTCGTCAACGGCTTTCGTGGTTCCAAGAACGGAGCCTCTCGCGGTCCTTTTGAAAATTGCCGGGGTCCTGAGAACACCGTGAGAAAGGTCACGCCTGCTGCGCGAGCCTCTGCGAGAAAAATAAACAAAATCTGTTTCCTTTATAAGGCTATGAGCCTGAACGCGCGCTGATTGGACAGCGACCTAAGGAGTGTCCGTTAAGAGGACCCTCCTTCATGTGCCCCTTCTTGCCGCAAACGAGACGACGTGCTTGGTACTAGCGATCGCGTTTACAGCAAGATAAGCGTTCGTGTGAAGCCTACGTAGTCCCGGGTTAGCATGATCGCGGCCATACACGTGGCAGCGGATGTAGTTGTTAGGCCGAGAGGAAGGTTCGAGGCTGAGACGCTAGCGCGAATCGGGTGAGAGCAAGAATTAATGCGCACATTATTGTACGCGCTGTAGCTGCTGCAGAACTTGGCTTCGTGGAACGACAGATCCCTGGAAAAAAGGAAGAGTATAAGAATAGATTTGTCTCTGTCGAGGCTCAACATGGGAACAATGCGCCCTTCACTCGTCTTTTCTATCTATTCAACACTGAAATATTGGCGCGCTTTTCAAAGTTATCGCTTTCTTTGTCTGCGTCTCGCACTTCGAATGTGTTGAAGGACAGTGTTCTTGCTTGACAAACTGGAGAGGGTAACGGTGAAAGAGAGATGGAAGTAAGCGAGCTGCTGCGAAGAGAACAGAGGAGTGAGCGTCTGGCTGGCTGGATGCTGGTGCTGACGTCAACTACGTCGCGTAAGCCCGCGGCTCATTGGCTTACGGATGTGGACGATCGGTATAGCGCTGACATGCGGGATTGCATTAAACCAGACGCGGGATCACACAAGTAAGGCATTACTGCCATTTTCAGTAATCTTCGCTGGTTTCGTAATGAACTTTTGGGGAGCATCGGAGAGCGTGAAACATTTGATTGTTCTCAGTTCGTTTTGTAAGTCTTCGTTTTCTTTCTCTGCTTTCTCGTTCCTTTAGTGCCAAGTTCTCAACTGGAGAGTTATTCTCGTTAATTCGTGTTTCATCTTTTACTCCTTTTCCTCTTTCTCTCTGTCTGTTTCGTTCTGTTTGCTTTCATTACGTATGTGTAAAGTTTGCTGCGACAGTCGCTCAATACGATGTCGTCGCCAACCAACCGTGTGTACGTACGTGCCTCCGTAGAAGTCGGCAAGTACTGCGAACAAACAGGCCCTCGGCCACAGACCTGAACCACTTGCACGGGCCATGATTCTAGGCCGACGTCCTTTCTATCCTACGCGTAAGTCTCCGGGAAGCGTCAATACAGAACTGTCCTTCCCAGTGACTCCGAGACGCCCCAGGGCGGCTTCGTAGCGCGATCTTCATCATAACAGCAAGTGCGCCGAGGAACACACGCACACACAGAGAGGACCGGGTAAAAGCCCTTTCGCACACAACCACACTCGCAGCCAGCGCCAACTATCGCGAACAAAAAGGCACGGCGACGAAAACGTTACCACACGCGTGGAGAAATGGAAGTAGTGTGTATAGCATGCTAGACGTATTTTCGTCGCCCCAAGCAGGGCCCGCCTCTATCCTGTAGAGGGTAGGGGAGGCTACTTCTTCTCCTCCTCACTACATCTGTGTCGTGCGGGGAAGCGGACCGCTTACGCGGCCCAGTGTTTGTCGTGTAAGCACGATTTCTGTCAGCACTTTCGTTCTCCCCTCCCTCTCCTTTGCCGGGTTCCATAGCTGCGAGGTCAGTGCAACCAAGATTGGGCTGGCAGTGCCCAGTTTGCGACTCTGCGCGCTTCGTCTTTGGGTCCTTGCTTCTTTTTGATCGCTGTCTGCCGCCAGTGTCCGGTATTCTTTTTTCTTCATTCATAACTGCGTCTGTTTGGGCGTGATAGAAAGCAAGATTGTGTGCGTGCGTAACGTTCGTGCGTACCCGAAGCGGCGCCGAACTTACAGACGTGACTCGGGAAAGAAGAAGGAAGATGAAGCTAGCAAGGCCTCCCGCCCCGAGAAGTTTCCGGTCAGTGTTTGCCGATCGAGGAATAGCAGAAAGGGAGACTACTATACGGGAAAAGCGCGGGGAAACGCTCGCCTTTCGTAGCAATCCGAGCTCGCGCTCGGAAGCCCGTGTTAGACGAGACCAGCAGCGGACTCGAGCGTCGTCGGGGAAGTTATAGAATCAGCGCCGCCCCATCCTCCCTTCCATGTAGCTCTCTGCAACGCACATAAAACGGCACGTCGCGCGCACGCTCGCACATTTACTTTCTTTTTCTCTTCACTGCTGTTCGCTTTTCGTTCAATCGTGTTACTGTTTCGCGGCGCCCAACTGACCGTTCGCAGTTGTTCTTTTCTGTTTAGTTTTGTAGTTTTGTGAGGATCTATTGGAAAGACGTTAGCCAGGCTTGAAAGAGAGAGAGAGAGAGTGTGTGTGTGTGTGTGTGTGTGAGAGAGAGAGAGAGAGAGAGGGGGGAGAGAGAGATGAATTGGGAGAGGGAGACATACGACGAAAAGAATAGTAAGGCCTAACAAGCTGAATGTCGGCAAGAAGGAAAAGGCTTGGATTGGAGAAGGGCAGGAGATGGAGGAACGGCGGGTGGGGGCGAGAGTGATAGTGGAGGAGGGTTAAGGGGAAGCGGGGAAGAGACCAATCCGCGAATTGCAATCACGGCGCGATTATTGTCCGCGCGTTGTCGTTCACCGTTACACCACCCCATGCCCCCGTCGCTCTCTTCTTGTTTCTCAGGGCTGAACAAACGCTGTGCTTACGCCCGCCCCCTTTCCATTTTCTTCTTTGGGCCGGCCAAGATTACGCGTTCGCCTCTCTCTCTTCTAATACCTCTTGTTGTACTTGATTCGTTTTTTAATCTGTTTGTTTTGTTTTTCTCTGCAATGTGTTCGTCTCTTCGGCGGAACGAAAGGTCGTCTTCGCGCTGACGCGCCCAAGATTGGTCAAATAACGCGGACTTTCCTCTCGTCTTTTTCAGTGCTTACACCATCTTTTTCTTTATTTCTTTCTTTTGCCATGTTGGCGAATCTTCCGCGAAAGACTGTCGTAAAAGAACGCGCTTCCAGCTGTACACTTCGTTGGGAAAGAAGAAAAGAGGAAGCAACGAAAATTGATCTTCCTTTCATTTCGTGTTCCGATTTATGGGTCGTTTCGTGTGTGGGCGTGGGTGGAGGGAGTGGAAAGGGGCAGTCGTCCTGTGTAGCCTCATTGCGCCTTTCGAAGCGAGGAGCAATAGAAACGCAATGGGCGTGCGCTACGGTTGCACAAAGCTGAACGGGTATTGCGATGGAAGGGCAATCTAATCAAAAGCGTTGACGCGTCTGCGCTTTCTTATCAGTCTCTGAGCAGTATAACGCGTCGTCGCGCGAAGGCCGGCTGTCATTTTGATCGAGAAACCTTTCTCGCGTCCATTATTGTCCGTGTACGTGGGTGCGCAGGGCGCACCGTAACACTTGGTCGTCTTTAGTCTCAAACGTTTATTGTTGTGGGTTGAAAAAAAAAAGCAACATAAAAAAACAAAAAGCAATCGTATTGCAAAACTCAACGAAAACTGGGTTTTACGTGCAAATCTTCGACATGATTACGAGGCACGCCGTAGTGGAATGCTGTGGAAATTTCGACCATCTGGGTATCCTTAACGTGCGCTGAGATCGCACAGTAGACTCTATAGTATTTCGGGTTTATCGAAATGCGACCGCAGCGGCCGGGATCGTACCCGCGACGTTCGGATCAGCAGTCGAGCACCGTATAACCACTGTACCACTGAAGCAGGCATGTTGGAAAACTCTAGTGAAAATTAATTTCAGGGTGTTATGTGTCACAACGATATTATTGTGCGACACGGGACTGTGGATTAATTTTTAGCAAACAAAGGCAACGGTAATCGAGATACACCTTACTAGTTACTATAATAAACGTGCAGGCAATTGCTTTGGCTGTGTGCGTGTATGCGCTCTGTACTGTTGCCCTATAACACAATGGCGAGACATAGCTGTTGTACTTTATCAGATCTGTTCCTGTTAGCTTTGATATAGAATATCCTGTGGCAACTCGTACTACGATTTACCCTGAAGTATACAGTACTTACCAGAACTCTATATACCCTGACGTCTGTTGCACAACTTCAGTTTGGACTTACCTCGAAGTCTATTGGGTACTTTAGCGGAGATCGACGTTGTCGTTTAACTGACGTCATTTCGGAATGCGCATTCAGCAACGCGCAGCTTTGGGTTACATAAGTCGGAGCTTCACTGACTTAGTGTATGACATTAAAATCGAACAGAGCACAGGGGTCGTGGAACACGGACGTTGCGTCATGGTCCGCGTAGTTCGTCTCCATTCGATTTTTTTTCTTTTTTAATTTGTGGATAATATTATAAGTGAAATGAAGTTGAGTGTCGGTGCTTAAATATTGCTCGTGCGTACCGTGTCGTTTGCTTCAACGACTGCTTTCACGTATTTCAGGCTGACCGCCGGAGAACCATGGACGGACCTTGCCAGAAGTGCGTCGGTCAATGCAGCGGATACGCGCCGCATTTCTGGAGGTAAGCGTGATTTGTACACTCATTAAGATGCATGCTTCTTTTGCTTCTCGCTACAGAAGAAAGAAGGCTACAGCGTACAGCCCGCGCGTTTCGTCTTCGCTTGATCCGCGACTCAAGCGGAGAGTAACCGCCCCCGCCGCCTTCCTATCGCGCGAAAGGCCTGTGGAGGGTTCCGATGATGAGAGCAGGTGGAGGGGGGGAGGGGGCTGCGTGGCTCCGGCGGGAACTGTGTACTTTTGATCTGCTGAGCGTGGCCGCGTGCTTACCATCTTGACAGGGATAAGCAGACGGCTCATACCTTGATATGTCCCGCCAATCTTGGACAGCATATATAGCCAGGTACAAGATGGTGCGAATTGCGTGTTGTTTGTGTGACTCTTTCATGATGCCTTCGACCACGATATATACACAATTCTCAGCGCTGGTTAAGTGGTTGAGCGTCGACCCCCCCTCGATACTGTGCTTGTAATGGACGAGGAAATATATATTGGAGGCTTACTCAGAAGGAAATGATGTCTTCGAGAGTCGGTACCTCTGTTATCTGACAAAAAAAAAGATATTAATAATTACACGACAGTTGTAAAGTTGCGAACTAACGCGCTGACCGAAACAGCCGGCGACACGTGTTCGTTCTCCGAACGCAACGTTCATCGTGCCTTCTCGTACGTTTTGCGAGGCTCTTCACTCGCGCCCACTTTCTCGGATTCCGCCACGCGTTCTCAGGCATTTCCTCTTCTTCGTGCAAGCACGCGAAGCGCCTCCGCATGAACTTCGAGTCAGAACGAATTCAAAGAAATAACGTTGAAAAGTAAGAAGGAAACAATAACAACAACAAACTGGAAAGTCAAGGGTGTGCAGTCCCGCCTGCGGCGCCATTTCAAGTGCTTCGAGAGGACTTCCACGAGTGTCGCTCTGGTGCTGAAATTAAGAGACTCTTTCTTTTTTATCGTAAAACCATAAAAGTGCTTGCGAAGGGCGAGCGGGAGAGTCGCTTGCGGCTGAGCGAGAGGTTTAGAAGGGGGAAAAGAAACAAGTAATAAAAAAGAGCGCGTGGTCGCGGAGAGCTGCGAAGAAATGACGTGGTGTGTCCTGCGCAGTCTCGAGGTCGTCGCGTAATTTAGCTAATATACTCGGCCATGCCGCCCCCGCGCTTCAAACCATGCGGCAGAGACCGCTCGTGGAAAGTCCCGAAGCGCCCAGCGCGCACGCACCTCGCCATTACACGCGTCGTCTCCGTATGTTTAGTTGCGTGCAGCGCTTCAGAAAGCTTAGCGGCAGAGGAATTTGCACCAGCTCACACCTCGCTGCACGGGCCGCCGGTCTGAAGACAATTAAGCTTTCCTTCTGCATCAACATACATAGAGAGAGAGAGAGAGAGAGAGAGAGAGAGGATGAAATGGTTCCTTATGCATTTGCCTAAGACTACTCGAAGGCGAAAGCATTTTTTTTTCCTCCTCAGTTGATTGTATCGATTCCTCCCCCCACTCCCTCATCCCCGATAGTTTTCTGCACACGACGTGTTTTGCATCGCCTCTGAGATCGGAGGCCTTGGAAGCTTTCTGCTCCTTACGTGCTTTTGCAGTGCCTCCGGGATCGGCCCACGTCTGACCAAGCGGCAATGTCATGTGATGACATAATTCTGTGACGTCACGATGACGTCGTAGAGTGACGCCGACGGTCACTTTTCGCGTTTGATGTTGCATCTAAGGCTTTCGCCTTAATAAACTTCTATATTTGAGAATGTCGCTTCGGAGAGGCGTCCTTAGTCCAGAAGACCTTGAGCTCCGGACGCGACCTCGTTCCTGGCAACTGTCCTTGGCTGGGTCTCGAGTTTGGAGCCGGCCAAGGCTGACCAGGAAGACTTGCTGTCTGTGTTAAGTCTTCCAAACTTAGAAGCATCTCCTTCTATATTTTTTTTTATTGCGCCCAACGAAATTGGAGAATATTTTGTCACAGATGTTTAGGCTTAGTTTTTCACCCACGAATGTCTACGGGCAAGAAACCTTGGCTAAAATATTTAGTGAGGTCGTACCAGATTCATGTACGTCATCGACTTGACGAAGCCAGCAGCGTCATTCGATTTTCTTTCTTTTTTTGCTTTATTTTCTGGTTTTCTTTCGTAGGTGAACGTTGGACGAACACACACGCACACGCACAGCGCCTAAGCTGACACGCTACCAAGGGATCGCATGACAGCTTTAAACTGATACGGGCATCGGCAGCACTTCAAGCTTGTTGTCTGCGAAACTCACAGTACATACCAGACGTGCTTGCTCTATATTGTAACACACACACTGGTCTAACGCGATGCCTGCAAAACTTGCCGAGGAATGCGCCGGGCGCACTTTCCTTAATATGGCGAGCTCGCTCGGGCCTTTTTTGCGCGTCTCAGCTTTTGCAACGCTGTACTCATTTGCCGAGAGCTGCAGGAGGAAGGGCCGTCGCTGCTGCAGACCGCAGCAGTTTTCACCGCACGCCGACGAAGAAGAAGAAGAAAAAGGAAATGCCAGGAACGGCGAGTTGAAGAAGACTTTCTGGCTTCTCGCAAAGTGCTGGCTGCTGCTGCTACTGCTATACCATACTGCTGCCTTCAGGGCTTTTTGGGAGAGAGGGAAAGAAAAAGAAAGGAGAAAGGGAAGGCACACGAAGGGGGAGCGCGATATGGAAGCGGGCCATTACACGCATTACCCTAATGACTCCGTTCTCCAGTGCCTCCTTGTTCTTATTTAAAATTTCTTTTTCATCGATTTCTTTCCCTTCTTCGCCGTACAGAAATCCTATTGGAAGTATTTGTTTTTACCTCTCGAATCACGGTGCTGGCGAGATGCTTAAAGGAATTTCGATGGTTGCCTCTTCTGTTTGCTGTTCCGAATTGTTTCTTTTTTCTGTTCTGATGAGAGTCTGGAACTTGCTTGTGCTTATGTGTTTCCAAGTTTGACAGGAGAGAGCCGGAGGGTAAGCGTTGAATTATCACCCGTAAAGTGTTCCAGACGTCGAACCACGCATATAGCTGGGGCTGCTAGAGAGCGAGAGGCGGCCGATGCGATTGCGATAGCAAACTGCATTGCGACTGCGCAGTCGTCTAGAAGGGAAAGGCGTTCTTCAGAAGCGAATAGGAATTAACTACGAGTCTTGGGAAGCAACTAGGAATTAACTACGCAAGTTAACCAGAATTTGTTCTGTTTTTATTTAGTCTGCACGGTGGCACGTTCGCATGCTACAGAGAGATGAGAAAATTTATTGGTGAACTATGAGTTCGTAGAGAAAAAAAAAAAGATCACGTGCTATGTGACGCCAGCTGACAAAAAAAGAGTTCCACACTTGCCGTCGTGGTTACGAGTAGCCACCCGCCACGGTGGTCTAGTGGTTATGGTACTCGACTGCTGATCCCGAAGGTCGCGGGATCGAATCCTGACCGTGGCGGTCGCATTTCCATGCAGGCTTTTGCTAGAGGCCCGTGTGCTTAGATTTGGATCCACGTCGAATGACCCCAGGTGGTTGAAATTTCCGGAGCCCTCCACTACAGGCGTGTCTCATAATCATATCGTGGTTTTGGGACGTTAAACCCCAGCAGTTATTATTATGTTGGTCTCATTAGGCTGTGTCCAACAAAGAAACGAGCCCTTGATCCATTATCCTTTTTTCGATAGATAGATAGATAGATAGATAGATAGATAGATAGATAGATAGATAGATAGATAGATAGATAGATGACAAAGCGATAGATAGATGAGAAAGCGAGAGACAGACAGAGAGAAGAACGCGTCAAGAGAATCAAGTCATCGTAAGACTTGGAATCGCGGTGTTCTGCGCGGCGGAATGGTCGTTACCGTGCACGCCTTTTTTCTTCGGCCATGATCATTAAGAGAGCCAGGTCGCGAGCGAAGCCGCGGTCCAGTGCGGGGGTAATTACTCTGCCATTTCGCTGTCCTTGCCGGCCGTAATTTGATTATCATTGCCAGGAAGGACAGGACGATCGCGAGCGAGTTGAATGTCCTTCTGTTTTTTTTTGTTTTTTTTTTCGTAGTAAGTTTTGTTTAATCTTTGTCATTCGGTAAAAGGTGATTGCAGGCGGGGACCGTAACAAATGATCCTCTTCATTTCCTTTCCCATTATTCTGACCCTGTCTCGATGATGGTAATGTGGCGACGCTGTGTAAGCTTTCCGACTTCTCTTCAACTTAAATATCAAACAATGTAGTATTCCATATATAGCTGAGAATTAGACGAATTGTTAAAGGGACACTGAAGAGAAAAGCAATATTTCTCATATTTGCAAGTTACTCTTTCACAATTGCAAAATCACCACGCTCGCCGCGAGAATACGCTTAGTAAGCGAGAAAACGTGCAAAAAAACAAATGCGGGTGGCGACGCCACCTTGAAATTTTCGCACCAAATGTCGTGACATCATCGATTTTGACTAAGTCCTGCGCAGTTCCTAATCAGTAAAAATGAAGTACATTGTCCTCCGAGGGGGCCATAGACCTAACATATCAAGTTTCAGGAAATTTCGTTGAGCCAATGTCGCCAAAATACGCAAAATACACTTTGAGATCTGTGACGTCACGTGCGGTGATTACGGCGCGAAATTTAAAAATTAAACTTCGATCTCCATTTTCCCCTCTATTAATACACCTATGATAGTGAAATTAACGACATCAGAGTTCTCGGAGTACAATTTATCAATCTAAACCGATTCATTGTTGCACTTTAGTGCCCCTTTAACGTTTAGCAGGCCATTTAGGATATGAGCAGAGCCGGCAACAACAGGAACGTCAAAGCAACAACATAAGTTGCACTAAGAAAATGGCTGGCCAGAGAAGGCAACGGCAGTTCGCTTGAGGGTTGGGCAACCCGCTATAGAGAGCCCGCTATGATGAGATCATATAATTAACGCTATAAGGCGCTAAGGGCGTCCTGTAGGACATAACGTTTTTTTGAAGTCAAGTCCTGTTAATAATCTCCATGGAAAAGACAATAAGGTTGCACTATGTATACTAAGAACTAGTCAAAAGAGCTTCAAATACATACACCTACTGCGCGCGAAAGTTCACAGCCAGTGCATGACGTACGACGAACACGAAATGTCTATGCCTTCATTCATTCCGTAATAGTTCACTTTACAACAAAGCGCACGTCGACGCGTGAAAAGCCGTACCGCAAGAACCGCTTTGTCTGCGGTCACTCAAATCACGGGAAGGCCGCTCTTTTTATGCGCGCGGTATATCACTTTCGGTGGCGCCCGTTGACTCTATAAAGAACGCCGTGTGATAGCTCGGTCCGCGGCTTAAACGTATAGCCGCAACGGGACCCTTTAACGCTGTCGAGCGTAGAGCTATAAGAAAGAAAGAAGGGGGAGAAGAGGAGGTTTGCGAATACCGGCCCCTGAACCCGAATATCTCCTTATTGCTGTCACGGGTCTGATTAATGCCACGCCAACGGAGTCCTCCAATAGGCGCGCGCGCGTTCGGCTCGGCAAACTTTATTTCCTATAGCCTTCCTCTTCTTCCTCCCGTTCGCGCACACTTCTTTTGTTCGCACTTCTCTCTAGTGGGCAGCGGCTCCATTTTTCAGTTCTATGCACCGAAGTTCCGGCGTTTACATTACCGGGCTTGTTCTTGTTCTTGTTTTTATTCTTCTTCTTTATCCCTTTCTGGCTCCTCGATCTTCGCTGTACGAAAGGCAGCCGCCGGTGGTGGTCCCGTCTGTGAAGAATGCCGGCAGCGCTGCTCGCCTCTGGCGCCTTATACTCTGCTAAATGATCGCCGTCATCCGACGTGGCTCGCGCAATTTGTTTCGCGCGCTTTGTGTGTATACGCGTATAAGCAGCGCTCCTGAGTCAGCATGACCGGCCCGTGTGTGTTGTTGGAGGCCTGTGCTCCAACAACACACACAAACGCTTTCTTGATGTCATTGCCCGTGTAACTCCACGTGTTTTCCGCAATGTTGGGCTGTTATCGAGCTTGTCGCGTCCTTGTCCTCGAATTTGTGGACTCGCATCACGTTTTTCGGCTGCGGATCAGGTACCGGACAAATCAGCGTGCAGTGCCACAGGCATAGGCGTGCGCTAAGGGTGGGGGCTGCGATGAACGTTCACTTCCCCCTGATGGGGAATCCTGCGCACGCGTGTGGCCACAGGGTTTTTATACGTTGGCTTCATCCCATACCATCTCATCTCATCTCGATTAAAGTAGCAAAGCGCCGGGATGGTTCGTATGGTATATTTTTTTTTATTACTATGGTAGCGCAAAGAAACAGGAGACAAGTAGCCCTGCGTATGCGCCTTTCTTGTGTCCCGTTTCCTTGCGCTATACCATAGTAACAGCAAATATCGTCATCTCGTTTCACCTTCGTGTCATATCTGGTGAATGTAGAAAAGCCTTCGTTTCATATCTAATCAACATTACCCCCCCCCCCCCCTCAATCCCACACCACACATTATGCACTTGCTTAACACTGCTGTATTACCTCCCTATCACTGCTTTTAGTTGGGCATACCGATTTCTACTGCTTCTCTACCGTATTCGCAATGTTTTTAACGCGATAGCGTCAGAGAGCTCGTTTCGAAGAAATTCCGGCGTCGGTGTCGGCGTCGTTTTATTGTGAGCGAAAAATCATCATCTTGTCCGTGACCGAAAATCGACAAAGAAGCAAATAAAATAAATAATAAAAATCTTCGGGTTCGAGTGAGAATCGAAGCCAGGCGGTCTGCGTGGCAAGCAGGCGTTCTACCACAGGGCTGCGCTATTTTTTGAAACTGCTTCGAAAAAAAAAACACTATATGAAAGTCATGTGGTGGAAGGAGTCTCGTTAACGCATATAATATTGCATGGCAGACGCGTAGAATCGCGCCAGGCGTCAAAACATGTGAATTGCGGAACGAGTGGGTGTTCTAAAGGCCCACCTATTACAAAACACTGATACATATTTAATCATCATCATCAGCAAATGCACCAACAAAAGTGAACAGCTGCGTAGGATCGCATGTTGCCTTAAGGATGCGTAGTGGGCCCTTCGCTGATTCGCAAAAGGAATAATTATGGCGTAGTGGCCAGTTAACAATTCTGTACTTGCCGTAGGCATTCCAGGATACTTTGAAACGGCCAGTGTTACGCGCACAGTTGTTCGTTTCCTTACGGCATGGTTGAGGTATGCACCGAGAACCGAAGTCGTGGACTATCAATTGAGAAGACGATTCGCACTGGGCCCGATTAAGCTACCTTGAAGGCGAAGCTCGAGCGTCCTCCAAGCTTTTTTTATTTTCTTTTTATCTTGCATTCTGATTTTCACAGGCAATTCGTAAATCGGTTTAGCCCTGAGTGTCAGGTATTACTTGCCTTAGTCGATGAAAGGACTTCTTGCAGTGTGCACTCACTAATACCTCAATTCTTTCTAATAAGCTTTTCCTTTTCTTTCCTTTTTTTCTCCATATGTATGCTATCACTTCGCTGCGGCCTCCTTAGCTTCTCTGAAGTCAGCCCTCCGTGCTGCAAGCAGGATTAAAAGCTTTGAACTGAAATTTCTTTCTATATACTCGGCATTTGTGCTGCGCCTTGGGCGCCTGATAGTGCAGGTGCTCACGATCAACTTCTGTAGCAGCGGCAATTTAAAGAAGCTTAGGGGCGTTGCGTAGGAACATCAACGAATTTCAGTGCCAGTACACGAAAAAGAAAAGCAGCTTTTACCGGTTTTACGAAAGTTGTCGAGCCTATAATCCACAGAGATTTTCGTTTGTAAGCACCAGTAGCTTACAGCCACGTTCGCTTATGTTATCTCCAACATAAGGATTGGGTGGAATTTTTGCCTAAGAACAATTCTAGCGCAATACAATTCTTTGAGAATACGGGCTGTCGTTCCTTGGAACTATTGTTAAAGTTACGATACCATTCTATTAGTTTTTCTTTCCTCCCGTCTTCTAACGAATAAGCTGTCAGTAAATTTAGCCTTTCGCAGACTCAATTGCTCGTAGGAAACAACCTTGGTTCTCGATCATTTAGTTTTTCCCCCCTCAATTCTACGTTTATGCGTTTTTCTAACGAGCTCACGCGCACTGACGTGCGTTTCTGTTTGAAGTTCCCATTCAAATGAGTCCGTTGTACACGGGAGTCGAACCCGTGGCATCGTTCTTAGCAGCGTAGACGTGCTTAAAGTGAGTGCACGCTATGTTGCTTCATTTGCATGATTGGTTCATTATTGATTTATTGATTCATAAGTGCGTGCATTTGACGTAACTACACTAGTAAACGTTCGTACTTATAATAGAGAGGCAGCAAGAAGAGAACAGGTGTATTGAGGTCGACCAGGCACCAGTATGGTTTGTTACCCTTACGTGGGGGAGGGTGCTGTTTAACTAGAAAGAAAACAAGAATAGTGTAGCGAATAAATAGTTTCTATGTGACCTCCGTGGTAACGTGATAAGTAATTTCACCGTTGCGATGGATGTGTTCATGTTCCCATAATTTTAGTCGAATGAAACCTGCCGGTACACAGCCAGTTTAGTCTTAATCTTATCAGTTTATCTCGTCTGTATAGAGCGACGACGTTTTCCATTGTGTACGCAAGTGATCAATAACTGCTGAATGGTTTCTTCAGCTCCACAAATCTGCATGTTTCTCTATGAGGCCCACTCAGTTGCTGTAAAGAATAAGCTAGCATACAAACGACGTATGCGATAGGTGCGGTGCACGCATAAACGCAGCGTAAGGCGAATGCGCGTTAATATACGCCGCACGGTGCATAGACCGGAGCCTCTACAGATATGGAAGCTTCTGCGTATGCGTAAATATGCAGCCATTTCATGCGTGGTGACAGAACTGACAGAAGCAGTTGCTCGATCTACTCTATATGCAAATTTAGAGCGTAGAGATTTGTCCCCGGGTATATGAGGACCAGTTTAAAGCCTACCGTCATCGCGATACGCTTTTTTTCCTCTTCTTCACGTTACAAGGACGTCGGAAGGACAGATTATCGTATCAGCACATCATATATGGTTGATCATAAAAGAAGGTATACCATGCAGAGACGGATACACGCGAATGTGAACCGTACAATACAAACAGAGATTTCGTTCGCGGAAATTTCGTTAGCTGCCTCGTGGATATAACTGTGGACGTGGCTTTTAGTAAGTGGTGTGATATTTCAATAATAATAAAAAGAAACGCTGCTACTGTAATGCGAAGCCGTTGAACAGGGACTGTCGCCACAGAGCCAACGTTTTGACACGATGGCCTGTATTCGTCCGCTTCTGTTGTGGAATCCTTGGCTCCAGCAACATTCTGTGTTCAACGATTGCTCACCCGCCACGGTGGTCCAGTGGTTGCAGGTCGCGGGATCGAATCCCGGCCGCGGCGGTCGCATTTCGATGGAGGCGAAATGCTGAGGCTCGCGTATACTAGATTTAGGCGCAACAGGGTGGCCACTTGGGCTGGTTGGTACTGCATTCTAAAAGCAAAATACGTTCTTTGTGCGCGAAACGTTTCAGAAAAGAAGTCAGATAGGACAGAGCGCACTGTCTATAGGATAGTGCTCTCTGTCCTATCTGACTTCTTTTCTGAAACGTTTTGCGCACAAAGAACGTATTTTTCCTTTTAGATTTAGGCGCACGTTAAAGAACCCCAAGTGGTCGAAATTTCCGGAGCCCTCCACTACGGCGTCTCTGATAATCATATCGTGGTTTTGGGAGGTAAAACCCCGACAATTATTATTATTCAACGCTCTCTCATCGCCCCGAGCCTCCATCTTTCTATAGGAACTTCTGTGTTGTTTGTATATTTAGCCGTTATGGTTGAAACACGGGCAGCAGCGGCAGCGTGGTCGTCTTCGCATCCTGAACTCGGCCGGCGTAATTCATTGGCCTGCTTTAGTAAAATGCGTGCCTAACAGGCGTGGCCTTTTCCCTATCCAGCGTGATGGAAAGGGACAGGTGCATGTAGGCCCGTCTCGAAAAATAAGTAAAACAAAGCCGGGCTTTTCGCGGTGGGCCGCCTAATCGGTAGCGAAGCCGCATCGAAAGGCAGGGGCATGCCTCCTGCCCCTGTCAGGGGCGTGCAGCTTGCGGAGCTAGAGTCGTGAACTCAGGTATATGCGTATGAGCCAGGCTGACCTGTATAACCCAGCGTGTATAGAAATAAGCTGCACTGAACAGGTAAGCAGTGCGTGTAATCGTGTTAGTCTCAAAGGCGTACTCACACGAAAAGTTTCAGACGTCATATTTTTGCGTTGAATGAAACGCCAAACCCTCAAGAGCCTAGAAAATTTAAGCGTGAGTGCGCCCTGAAAAATTAATTGCGACCTATTTTTAAGAACAGCCAGTCTCGGTTCGTACGGCACCGTGAGGTCACGACGCGGAATGAGCTTCTCGTCACGTGCTCGTGCGAGATATCGTGACGCAAAATGTCAGCTATAACGTCGCCATTTGGAAGAAGACATTTCCCATATCTCATATATGGGTCATTTCTGAAGAGGATTTTACGTCAGGATTCGAGAAACATATTGATACAGGTCTCCAAAGCTGAGTGAAATCCGGACGCTGATTCTGAAATATAGAGTTTTGGTTCCACGCTTATGTTTTAACGCACTGGTGACCTATAGGTCGGCAAGCTCACTCGTGAGCCGACTCACTCAGACTCACTCAGACTCAGATCGAGCTGTGAGTCGGAGTCTGAGTGAGTCTGGGTGAGTAATACCTTGGTGAGTTGGAGTCCGAGTGAGTCCGGTTGAGAAAAAATTTGGTGAGTCTGAATCCGAGTGAGCCCGAAGGGCAAAATATATTTCATGAGTGAGTCTGAGTGAGCTCCCCATTTTTGCCGACCTATGGACTCCTATATGCTCAACTTCACCATTAATATCAGCCTTATTTCGGCTCACATTTATACTCCCGTCTACTCACGCATACTTCAACTCACTAGCGTCCATACACGAGCTAAATATTTATTGATCAGAGGCGTGAAGGGATGGGAGAGAGGGGCCTTGACCTCTTCACGCAAACTCTTTCACGGGAAGTTCTTCATAAAAATCTCCTTCAATAAAAATGTCCCTACTGGATTGAAAGCACTGGTAACTCGTATATAAAGGTGAAAGGCCAAAAGGGTCTAAGTAGGGCACCGATTATGCGAGATATTGGTGTTAAAGAGCATTGCCACCATAGTCGAAAAAGCTAAATATACGCTAACGGACTCATGAGTCGTCTCACTCAGACTCAGACCGAGCAGTGATTCTTAGTATGAGTGAGTCCGAGTGAGTAATATTTTGGTGAGTCTGAGTCAGAGTGAGTCCGGTGGAGGAAAATAGATATATGAGAGCTGCAAACGCTTGGTTTCAGCGCGAGTTTCTGTCTCTGGAGTTTGGACATCCATGTCGTGTCTGCGACTGTGTGTGGTTTAACTCGAACCTCTATCGCTGAGAATCAGCGTAGAAACAACCTAGCGTCACCTAGCTGAAGCCTAGCAACGACCTAGAAGCAACCTAGAAACAACCCTCATCACCTAGCTAAGGCCTAGAAACAACCTAGAAGCAACCAGATTTTTTTTCAGAATTGTCAAGTTTCTCTGTTTCGAGGTTTGCGCGGCTTAGTGCTTAGTGTAAGCTTCGGCATTATTTTTTTTTTAACCGAACGCTGTCATCAAAGTATAGCTTACTTGCTCTATAAAAGTGTGCAAACGTGGGACCAGTGGTGGATGTATGATGTCTGCTTCGTAGCGCTAGCCGCGGTTGCACCTTCGCGAAAGGTTGAATGTAGAAGAGACTTTTATAGGGCTCCTTATAGTTCGATGGATCGGCATTTATCGACCTAGTTATTGGGAGCCATCAGAGAAGAACGTGCTCCCATATATCAAACGACGTTTTCGCCGCCCAAATGGAGCGAGGATCGAGTGACCCTTCGCGGTCGTTTTCACCTTTTGACTTCTACCGTCTACCGCGAGAGATATATAGATACTCAAGAGAGTTCAATACAGTCGTCGTGAGAGAAAAACATCACTCAGATGGAAGCTGAAGAGGTCAACCCCCTCCTGCGCCACTGTATAGCAGGACTTGCTATATCACTTCAGACCTTGATGCGCCCACCACGTCACGACCCCTTAGCGGACCGCCTCCTTCAGACCGGCCACCCATTCATGGAGGATCATATTTTTTTCACGACGATATATATTTTCTAGACGCTTCGCAACACCACACACGTATACGTGTCCTGTACGAGATGCGCGCCCTCCCACCACTACCACATCTGTCCGCGGTTCGTACTCGAATGACACGCCGTCCCACCGCGGCACCACAAACCGCAACCCCGACCGGTCAACGATGCACGGATGCCGCGCTTGAAGGTAAGACAATGAGACGGCCGCTCCGCACGCCCACTCCGCCCACCCCCACCGCATGCTACTGTCTTTTTCGTATCAGGTCAACCGCATACACACGCATACCGCGCGATCTAAACTGCCCGCCACCACTACTCCCCCACCTTCTTTCCATCTGGCACGTCGAAGGCTTTCACCGCTGTTTCTCGCTTTGTCCTTCGGCATCGTGTCCCGCTGGGCAATAGGAAAGCGATTTCGAGTCCGCAGTGACTTGTTGCGGCGCCGCCGTCTCCGCGAGAAGCTATTGTCTAGCCCGCATGCCGTTGGGTTGGTGCGAGGCATAGATGGAGGCGGCGGGGTCTCCGATCGTATGGGAAGGTGTAGGTACCGTATAGAAGGACTTGCTGCTGTTCGGCGACGCCGAAGGGGCCGTTTTATTTCCCACGTGAAGCCCGATACGCAGCCTACGTACCGTTCGTTTCGTTGCCGTTCCTCGCGGCTACAAAGGGTGCGTACTGTCTAGAGCCGCACCTTTGCAGGCCGTCGGCCGACACCTCTGGGCCCTCGCTGTACCGTTAGGTGGCGCTACCGAAAAGGAAACTTACGGTGTGCCGTTCAATTGACAATTGTGTGGCCGAAGCGCTCCACTGGGCCGGCTGTCGATATGTGACAATGGAGTGGAGAGGAATTAGCGCAAGCCATTGATTGCAAAGCCGGTTTATTCCATACTTGGAGGAGGAAAGGTTCGCGAGTACTTTGCACTCACGTGTTTCCTTTAGCAGTGGGCATCGCTACATACAACTCAACGTTGGAAATGACTCGTCCTGTGAGCGAACAGCACAGAGCAGGTGTGCATCTTCTTCTTTCTCTTTCTTTTTTTTTTTTTTTGTTTTCCTTGGAATCTCCTTGCGCACTTTCGTACGCTGTTAGTATACTTCACGTTCAGGTCTATATACAGGTCGTGTACAGATGACTTATCGTGTGGCGCTGAAGCCATGCGCAGCCCTATTACTACTACTAAAGAATGCATGTTCTGAGATACTCAGGCATACAACTGAGAGGGCCCAACATTTACTTGATTACAAGTGATTGATAAGTAATAATGGAAAGACTGCATGTACGTTCACGCGTGTCTAAGGTTGATCGGTCTAGAGGAGCGATGAGACTAATACTTTCGGCTACCTTAAATACTCTTTATGGCGGGTACCCAAAAGTAAATTATAAGTATACTTGATCGGTTAATTTTCATCCATATACATTACAGAACGAAGTGCTTGCCGAGCGCTGTGTAGTTGCTAGTAGGAAAAAATTCAATTGCATCTCCACGCGAAGATTGAGGACGGTTAGACTCCACAAATAGAAGAATCCTTGGTTGCTAAAAGAAAAAAAGAACGAAAAAAAAATGGGTGTTATGTTGGCCTCATAACTACCGATCCAAAAGCTAAGATGCTCCATAAACGCAATGCCTAGAATATCTCACTAGAAAATGAGCATATAGTCTTCTTGCACCCTCCCCTAGATAAATTTATGCGAGGTGGCGCTCTTTGACCAACAGTGGCCCTTGCGCCATAAAACCGTATATATATCATCAAATTTATGTGAGGGGCTTCCGCTAAATCTGGCACGAACACGAAGTCTATCGTCACCGACAGTAAGCCACGGCGTGCGTATACCGTACGGCGCTGCAGACATTTGCCGTTCAAGGCAAACGTACGCTTTCTTCCCCAGCCTTGACACCAAAGAGTGGCGTGCAGCTTCGATTCGACGCGTATGGCATGCGGGCTGTGGCAGCAGCAGCTTCGCGTCGACGACAATCGGTGCGGTGCGCGAGTTGTCCGCCTCGACGCGCTCTTTCCTCGACGCGTCTCACGCCCACGCAGAGAGACGGGAAGAGCCACACCTGCTGGCCATGCATACGTGGCCTAGCTTGGACCTCGCTTGTTCATCTTGACCGGCTCTCGGACGATTGAAGGCCCTCATCGCACCAGCCGTGAGATGAGGACACTCCCCGACCGGCCCCCAAGGGCCTTCCGCGTTCACTGAACTGGAGACTGTGTGCGGGCCGCGAGGAAAAAAAAAAAAAAAAACAAAAGATCCGCTCGAATTCGGCTGAGTATACGCGTGCGTTCATATGGTGTCTCGACTTTTCGAGCTTCGCGCAATGGTATACGTTGACTGGCATTATTGCTGCTGTCTGTACGAACCATCTTACGCTGTAAATGTTTTGTGCGCCTCGGAAAGCCTTTCCTGTACAACTTCGCGCCGGGCCAGTCCTCCACCATTCTAGCGTATATATCGCGTTCTGTGTGTTCGCATTAACTGCCTCTATTATTTATCCTGGCTTTTTTGTATGCGAGAACATATACTAGCGAAGCCTCCCCACGATTTTTGCGCATGCAGGTGTGTCCCTGCATTCCGTCCTTACTAGCTGATTGCCAGCACTGGTATGCACTGACTAATCTGGCGAAATAATCGATAATTCTGGCTAATATAGGTTAATGTTTGCTACTAATATGGTTATCTGACTGCTAATATCGACTAGTGCTGAGTAATTAATGTTCGCTAAATATGGGTAATTGACTACACTGTTGGCTAGTGCCGGCTTTTCATTGGAAAATGCTCGCTGGCGTGTACTAAATGATGGTAATAGTGCCGGCTGATATTGGCTACTGTAGGATATGCACTCTTGTAATAGCAACGTTGTCTTAATTCATTCTCAATCCGATAATGCTCTCGCACATGCACAGACAAAAACCTGAGCTGATTCTATCTGAATTATTTTTTGTATATTATTTGTTGTCTGTACTATGTTAAAACCCTGTCTTTCTTCATTTCCCTCTGTCTGTCAGCAATCTTTCGCTGTATTCTCTACCGCAGACTCGTTCACCGCTCTTCCATGCCAAAAAATTAAAACATTGAAGGACTCTGTTCATGTTCAGAGTTGTAACAAGCTGCTCATCGAATGAAAAGCTTCAGGTTATTCTACCCGAGATGCAAGTCGGACCTCCATCCCGATTGCTCCACAATAATTTTAATCGCTGCTTTCTTGCGGGGCAGGGTTTACAAGCACTACGCCGAAGGGACAGCGCAGGCGAACTGTTTTTTTTATATAGAGTTGTTTTATAGTGCATATTTGTGTTACCTTTATTTGTTTGTTTGCTTGTTTTTTTACCTCGTTTTACCATATGTAAACAGTTACCTTCTTGGTCTCTCCTCTCTGCCAACTCTTTCCTTCGTCCCCCGCCCCCAACGCTGACCGCGGTTCACAATGTAGCCGAATAAGTAAACTGCGGAAAGTAGCATTTTTTCCTGCAAAGCTTCATTTTATACAAAAAAATATTCTGATCGGCAATTCACTAAATAATTTACTACTGCTGCTACTGTTATTACAATACTCTGCTACTACTAATAATAATATGCTCTGCACTTGCACTGCCGGCTGTGCTTCTTGTCGTAGTCGGCGCCTTTGAGGATCCTCGCTTGCGGCGCAGTTGACGAACGCGGGACAGGGCGCGGCAGGCACGCCTGCAAATGCAACAGACAGCTGGCAGCAGATGTACGGAGTTTTCGTTTTTTTTAAAGCCTATAGTCCTAGAGTTGCACGTGTCAAGCAGAACGTACGTACGTGTTCTCGGCCTCACAGTCGGATCACGGATTTCGCCAACGAGAAAAAGATTTCGGAGGGGTAGAGGGTGGGGGGTACATGCATGGTGACGATGCACTGCGCTGCTGTTTGTGCATACTTATACGTTATAACACACGTTTGCTGCAACGTTGATGCCCTAAACAGCGCGCTCCCGGTGGGCGACTCGCACCCGTGTTGGCTCACGGGCTCGGGACTGCCTCAAAACCGCGCGCCGTCTCGGAACGTGACCGGAATATTCCACGCGCTGCCGCCGATGCTGCTGCTGCCGTCGGCTCTCAACAAACAGCGTAGAATATGTGGCCGCTGTCTAACGTCGCTTTCAACAGCGACGACGGAATTTGTACGATGTCGCTGCGCTTGCTGCATCGCGCGCGACGAAAAAATACGCGCGTGCGGCAGAGAAGAGACGAGCGGTGCGATCTCGCTTCACAGCCGGGCGCGGACAGGAGTTTCGCACTAATGCCTCTATTTCGGCCAGAGGCGTGCTTCTTTAGGGGCTGTACAAATTTGCTCGCTCGTAATTCCATTTCTTTCTTTCTTTCTTTCTTTCTTTCCTTCTTTCTTTCTTTCTTTCTTTCTTTCTTTCTTTCTTTCTTTCTTTCTTTCTTTCTTTCTTTCTTTCTTTCTTTCTTTCTTTCTTTCTTTCTTTCTTTCTTTCTTTCTTCAAAATGCACGTGCAGACAGCGTTGAGAGCTTTTCACTCGTTGATATTCTGTTTTGTTTCTGTATTTCTTTTTGTTTGTTTCCGTAATTTGGCGGTGATACTTATAAAGGTGATGGGAGGAGGAGGAGGAGGAAGGAAGTGAATGAAAGACAGGGAGGTTAACCAGATGCGCGTCCGGTTTGCTACCCTACACTGGGGGAAAGGGATGAAGGGATTAAATACGAGCAACAACATAAAAGTATAGCGGCTGGCTACATGATTTTACTGATGTCTTGCCAAGTGTGCGCGGGGGCAACAGCAGGTTCCTCCTCGTTCTCCTCATTACAATCATCATTATGTCATCATGTCCCTATTACTATTATTGTTATTATGATAGGCAGAGATGGATGTATTCCCGCTAATAAACGTATACAGGAGCATTAAATAAGCATTTTATTGCGTCGAGCAAAAAAAAAAATGTTAAAGACTTCACGCGTGCGGTTGGTTGGTCCTAAATTTCGAGTTGCACGCAAGTACAATGGGGAATGAAGCGCGCAAGAACCTGATAACATTTCGATTAAGTTGTGTGTAGCTGCGACAAACTCGTGTTGCGAGAATACGTACAGGGCTTTTCTTGTTACAAATCAATCTCGTGTGAGCTACAGAACAAAGCGCCATTTTACGAAAACAGGACAACGATTTATATTGCGATTACACTGCTCACGCTGCTTCATATTTCTGGCCCACGTTGCTTTTAGTAGCAATTAACATGTGATTCTGTAGATCTTTCCAACGGAAGGAGGAAGCAACTCCGTTATGGACTTTTACGGGAATGCAAGGGCTGACATCGCTGCCCCGGCGGTGAATTTTGGAGAGGTCACGCATATTTACAACAGCAGTGGCGTAGATAGGGCGGCAACCATGTAGTCTTCGTTGAATGGTGCATAGAATTAGGCGATAATAGTGATCGATAGTAACGATCTTGGCAAAGTCAGCTTAGCTTAGAAAGCGATTTCTCATCGTTTGCTGTCATATTTCAGAGTCAAGACGACAGCATAATGACCCGTATATACCGACGGTCGTCGTGTCGTCGGCTCATACGCCGCTGAACTTCTCATCGGCCGGCCATATTTCAGAGCGCGGCAGCTCAATTCCACGTGCTGTCTCACGACATAGAGCTTGTGACCGCATTCTTTCTGCGCTCTATACTGTACGGCTATACACCCGTACGACGCGCACGTACACCCAATCGTCAGGCTTCACTTTTCACTCGTCTCCATCAGCGGCCGCTGACGGAGACAATGATCTATATTACGTAGCTCATGTTACTCGCAACCTACTCGGCCCCTTCCACTCGCACCTACCTACGTCGTTCATTGGCTGGCAGAGGTGAGCGTAATGGACATTCCATTGTGCCGGACGAAAAACGATCGGTTGCAAATACGCGCGGATCTCCTTCGGAGAGGTCGTCAGACAGGTCCGTCCGACCCCTCCACTTTGGCCTGCTTCCAATACGCGTTCCATTACGCACGCCTCTTCTCTTTTCCGCTGGCCTATAGCCTATACGGTATGGACCTCCTGATTGAACCACCGAGTCCACGCGCGCGATACAACTTACTCGACAATAGAAACCCGCTAATGCAGGGTTCACGACTCCTTCTTCTTTAGTGGCGCGGCTTAGTACGTGCTCTATTTTAAATCGAGGCAAGACGGTGCGTGGCTTGAGGAAGGGGTTGTGTCTAAAATAGGCTGTAATGAACGGTAGCTTCTATATAGGAGCAGGTTAATAGTGTCAGAGGTCGCGCCGTTATGTAGGGGAGAGGCGGGGTCAGTGGATGGCGGTGTGCTGCCGAACGTCAGGTCGGAGGATCCAACTCGGCGCCACGGTGGCTCAGTTGCTCTGTGGCGTACTTGCTGCGGAGAATGTAAGGTCGCGGATTCGGTAAGCGATCGCGGCTCTCTTTATCCCCTTTTCTCAGTAAACGGTAACCAGCCTGTCTTAGAACTGCTTAATCAGCAGCCTCCTCTACCTACTCCTTTTGCGTTCCATTAATTCATTTATAGCGCCAAAGTGCACATATTTCGAGTAGCACTCTTATCTATATGGAAGCTTATAGTCGTATCAGCAAGGTGGCTGCCTTTAATTTCCACTCATTCAGACAAAGCCACTGCAAATAATAATATTCGCATATATGTTGTTCCCGTCAACGCTGTACCGCCAGTCGCAAAACGAAACTATACTCATAAGACCCCCAGCTTCTAGCTCAACCTTGCCTCCGCTGCGCCGAACTAACCAGCTCGGTAGCTGCACATCTCTTGACAAGCCGGTGACATTAACCCGCGGCACGTTCTCGTTGGTGTAGCACTCCCGAGGTATACGTACTTTCCGGAAGCAAAGACCGCATTACACTTACCACGTAGCATACTTCAGCCCACCAGTGTGGACACGTAGGGCGACGATATTTCTTTCGCCTTTTCCCTTTAGGCTAGTGTCCGTTTCGCACCACCGAGAAGTCATGTCACGTCAGCGGTCGTCGTCGTCGCGGCCTTTTTCGTGTCTGTTTCGCTGGAGACGTGGGACTATTCCCGCGGGATACGCACTCGGAAAAACCGAGCGATCCAGAAAGAAGGAAGGACGTGTAGCTGTGCGCAGGAAAGAAGGAAAAATAAAACAGATGAAAGAAGAGAACGTGCGCTGCAAACAACATCTCGGAGAGGGAACTGTCGGAGCCACCATCGTCTTCGATTCCTTCTTCTTCCTTTTTTTATTTTTTTTTTTTTGTGCGTCGTCTGGCGAAACGAGAGCTCCATACGGCTAGTGGCTCGTTCAAGCGCCGAGGCCATTAGCACGTCTCACGTGCGGCCGCTGACGATGACGGCGGCAGCTATGTGCGACGACGTCTCCACGACGTCTACGCGAAGACGTCTACGCGAGGTCTTAAGCTCTTTCGCGGTACACGCGTTGTCGCGTCGCTTCTGCTGTTACGGCGATGCATTCTTTGTTGTTTTTTCGTTCGCCTGACCTGTGAATTAACGTTACGCTGTATCTCCGGAGCGCACTAGAGGCGAGAAGCCTCGGCGACGATGTCTTAGCGACGTCTACGCGACGTCTTGAGGCTTGCCGGCATACCCGTTGTCGCGTTGCTTTTGTTGCCGCTTTTTTTTTTCTATTTTTTTTTGTTCCGTGCAGATGCATCGCTTGCCTGTGCTTTAGCTTTGCGTTAACGTTACGTTGTGTCTCTAGAGAGTGTTGCGTGGGAGGCGAGAAGCCGGTGTGCCGCCCCGTTTGTTCCCGTGAGAGACATCTAAGAGCCGAGCTCTGTAGCGTGTAAGTATTGTTGAGAGGCGTCGTGAACTGGATCGGGTCGCTGGCTCTTCCCCCGTATACCTCATACATGCACTGCGTGCGACCTCTGGTGTCGATTGTTTCGCGCCTGTCGGTCCGGTCCGCGGACTTAACGACTAAGTACGGTGGCCTGTCGAACCCTCTCGAGGGACGTGAGGGCGCCGTTCCATCAACGTCGTCATCGACCAGGAATGGGCGGGAACGGCTCGCACGCATCCGTCGGTGTGTACATTCATGCTCCTCACCAGAAGTCAGTATGCGTAGTACTATACTACGTAGATTGTATACATTTGGAGTATGCAGCCGAGGGCGATCTGGCGAAAGAAACGTGAACGACCGCGACGCGCCGCGGTGCGGCGCGCTGTGCGCTGGCTGTGCGCTCATTAAGTCACGCTCGTTTCATCACACTTATTTCAGCCGCGCCTGTGTAGGTGCCGACGAGGTCGCGAGCGGTCGTGAGACGTGCGCCCTCCCACGCCTTGGGAAAGAAGTTTTCCAGCTTGTTGTTTGTCTATTGGCTCATCTGAGGTTGTGTAGTTATAGGGCTTAGTGTTCAGTTTGTATTTTTGTTTCGGCGAACGTGCATACTGTTGCATACATGCGTTAGGTGAGCGTGTCGTCACAAATGCTGGTGTCGTGTGCAGGGTTTCATTAGAGAACAGGCGGCAGCGTTTACAAAGGGATAGAGCTAGGCCTCCGAGGTATACGTGACCTCCCAGCCAGCGCTGGGAAAATTTATTGCGGTAATGTGTGTGTCCGCGATGGCGGATAAATTGAGATCTATGGGATCGACCCTCACGTTGGCTGTCCAGCCAGCTGTGCTAGGCTTGTGGGAAACCATCAGAAAAAGAGAATAAACGGTACTGTTTTCACGGCAGTGTCAGATGCTTCGAACTATGGCTGGCAAGGGCTCACTGTTCGAAAATTTGGCTTTACATTGGCCTGTTGATGACTGATGCCTGACTTTAGCTATGTTTGCAGTCTGGCCGGAGTAGTTGTTTTGTTTCTTCTTTTGATTTCACCAAAGTTTACAAAAAGTCTCTGTAAATGTTGAGGTTAAACGTGTCTACCGCGTTTGGAATACATGCCATGCTTTGTATAAAGCGGATTCAGGCCCGACAGTAATTGAACGTAATCAGGAATAACACTCTGTTTGTTTTTATTTAGAAATAATGTTGGGGCCCTGTTTGGAAGCAATCTACTTCTGGTTTAAATCATTCACTAGCGCAATCCCTCACGAAAATGTACGTGGACAGTCTATAGACTGTCTAAACCCATTTTTAGACAGTCTATAGACTGTCTACATACATTTTTGTAAGGGATCGCGCACCGTGTGCTCAACCTCAAGCAAAACCTTTAGCACTAAAATGCGTTTTACCTATAGCTTTCAAATCAAGTACGGTAATTGAACTTGAAAATAATTTAACAACCTCTCTTCTTCTCTGTCCCTCTCTCACATGTCTGCGAATTTCATACCCGACAGTGTGCACGGTGGGGCATGGCTGTCTGAATATCGACCTGGTATAAATGCGGCCAACGAAAGCTTTAGCGCCAGATGCGAGCGCTGCGCACTTGTCCACGTGATCCGGGCAGCTGTTTGCAATTCTGCATGGCTGTTGTGCGAATCACGAACTGGCATCACGTGGCTTTACCTACTGCGACACCCAAACGAGATCCGTGAACATCATCTCATAATCACGCCGTGTTCATGCACAACGCCGCTATAGGTGCACTGCACGAAGTCAGAGCTGCCAGCTAAACAGCGGCAGCTATCTCAAGCAGGCTCGTTTAACGGTGACACAGCGCCTTGCGACACATCTAAATCTAGGTCTCCGGCACAGGCTCATGGCGGCTCGTGTCGCGCCGGCTACCGAAGCTGACGATACTGTGCATACTGTGCAGACGACTAGGACGATTATAGGTCGCGTCATTGAAGACGTTGTAACAAAACGCAGCCAATACAAGACGAGCCAGTAATCACCGACGCAGCAGACGACGCTCGCGTAGCAGACGGACACGTTCAATGGCTTGCTTTCATTTTTGCACGCGATTACCCTTGTCAGGGCGCTGTCACGAGCTCTCACGTTCTGTATATCCTACCGCTCGCGTCACATTCGTGGCGGCACCGCTCCTCGCGTGTTGTCGATCATTGCATTGTGCTTATATATACACAGTGTCGTGTTTGTGCGCGTAGCTGAAGGCCTTGCGCGCTACGTTTGTCGTGATAGCGGTCCTCTCGTGTACCGCTTTGCCGGCATCTGAATGCCTTGACATGAAAAAGAAGAAAAGAAAGAAACGGTCGCTGGATCGGATGAACGTTTCCCTGACAGAAACCGGTCTATGATACCCTGCACCTATGCGTGCAGGCATGGCGCTCGCCGCGCCGTTGTCTCGTCGAATTTTGCGTGTGCACCGCGTGCGTGCTGAATTCTTAGTTCGGGATGCCGCGGCGTGGCGCCGGTCGACGACGCACCTTAATAATGCGCCAATCGGTCAACGGCGACTGCTCTCTGTGCCGCCGCTACGCGCGCTGGCAGAGCGAAGGAACGCGCTGACGGATGACTCTGTGTCCCAATTAGAAACTCGTCGGTCGTCGACGCGTCGTTGTATGTACATTGAAGCTGTATACGGCTGGAGATCCGTGTGTTTTTCGTGTGCGTCAGCAGAAACGTATGTGTGCCACGCAAGTGAGGCAAACTCCACCACTCACCACCGGTCCACTGAAAACTGAAGGAGGAAATTCACACGGGTAGCAAACACCAATTCAGATCGTGCGCGAAAGGTCAGGCCCATGCGGCAAGCCGGACAAGACGGCTGTACGTACGCGCACCGTAGAATGCGGCAAAAGGACGCAAGTACACCGTGCTGCTCAAATGGATAAAAAATTTAAGGAGCATAGGATAAATTCGAAAGGGACTTTCTGTACGGACATTTCGGATTTAGTTGCAGGATGCGTGATCTATGGCTCGAAATTCTGTGTCGCCTCTGCGTCGTGTGCTAGACAGCTTCGCCTTTTTTTTGTTTTGTTTTTTTAATCTTACGCGTTCCGTAATCGAACAAGTTGCTTGAAGCCACCTTGTATATAAAAGACGTGAAATAAACGAATCACGTGGTTCTTCGCTGTTGACGTGCTTGAGCATGACACACACGTTATAACCATAAGGTGTGACGTCAGTGTGCTTTATAGTGTTGCAAAGCAGAATCGCGAGCTGGGCTAGCTGGTGGATATTCGTGTTGGAATAACTAACAGCGCAACAAGGTGAGAATGCGGACAGTAAGAAGAAAAGGACACAGCGCTGAACTCGCAACTAAATTTATTTTTTAAAAAGAAAGAACATATGTAGACAACAATGAGTCACCAAAACTCTGCACATGTGCGCAAAACAACATGAATCATGTCTTTTCTAGAAGACAAGACATATGATTCATGTTGCAGTGTTGCAACCCAGTGTTGCAGCCTTCAATGAGCACTGGTATGATTTACGTTGACATGTATCTATATTGAGAGCTAGCTATAGCGAGTCAAACGGGCGCACGTCAGTTTTGCTACCCCGCTTGGGGGCAGGTTATAATGGGAAGATCACATGGTCCCGTATGCATTCGCCTAAGGCGACTCGAAGATGAAAGCCATCCCCTTCTTCTTCTCAGTTGAATGTATTTATGCGTTCGGAAAACCGGATGTACTCAACCGGAAGTGTTCGGAAGAGAAAAAAGAATGTCAGTCGTTCGTCGCGCCAATAAAAAAAAAAAAAAAAAACGTGGGGTGGGGGAGTATTTAGAGCAACATGTGCTCAAGTAAGGGAGAGATGCATACAGCTTTAGCCGATTACATCGAGTACTGCTGCTTAGATTAAAAGGTGAACGAGTTAAGAGTACACTATGTAGGGTAGGGCGGGGCAAAATGCGACAAAAAATGTGAAAATAGCGAATATTTTATTTTATTTCACTCGTTACCATGAAACATCAATGCAGGAACTTTCTTTTGGGTACAAGGTATGTGCTACATAAATATGGCGATGTTGCGACTGTTCAAAATTTTATTTTAAGATGTCTCATTGTGCCCCAACCTACGGGGCGAAACGAGACGCTGCGTGCGGCAAAACGAGACAGTGTGAAAAAATTTTATCCTTTGAGTTCTTGCAGTAGAAGCACTTCAAATTCACTCCGTGGGCCCCCACGCAGTCTTCATGAGCCCAGTCTTTGCACTCCACGCATTGAATCCAAACAGAAGTCGACGTTGTGTTGCTCCGAAACTCCTGAAAAGCATTCAGTGCATTTTTCATGTCGTTTTCCTCCCAGGAAACTCTAGATGATATTCTCTTGTACGTGCGTACCATCCTAAACAAAAAATATTATATATGTTGAGCGTAAATAAGTGGTTCACTTAATAAGACACTCTCTAAGGCAATTCAGTGCCTTTTTGTCGCGTTTTGCCCCCCTAACATGCCCGAATTAAAAAAAAATTTGCCCTTTGGCCCACGGCACCAAATGAACTAAACTTTTGGTGGAATGTAGCTAGTAGTATAAAGTAACAATATAAATACTTACGTTGTTGTACTGACGCCAGTGTAGCTTCATGCACGGATCCGAAAATTTGGCCGAGCAGAATTTCGCCCCTGTTTGGCGGGTCACGAACACACTGACATCAGCCTGCGCAATTTTTCCCGCGCGAACGCTGTGAGCAATCATCAAATTTTACACAAAAAACGTCGAAAACTACCGGCACCTATCGCTGAAATAGAGAAACAAAGAAAAGGTACTTTTTTTATTAGCTGTAGAGGGCGGCAATGTCAAAATGTCGCGTTTTGCCCCGCGTCTCATTTTGCCCCGCCTTACCCTACTCTACTATAACAGAGCAGTAAGCCGTCCCGGTCTATTATACGTCCATCCACATAGGAAAGTTTATTGAACCAATACCCTCAAAGGCGCTTATGCGATAAGTACTTATAAATTGCATCGCTATAATTTATACAAACGCTAGACGCGATGTGTGGTTAGAAAAATTTATTGTCATGGACGGTTAACATCAATAACAATTCGACACAACATTTACTTGTTAGACATGCGTTTACGAGGGTCACAAGAGAGACTTCATTTACATGGACAGAAATCAACACATGAAATGACGTGGAGTCAACGCATGCAGTCGATGTTTCACACACTTTTACGCGGACAGCAATATTATGTGCGTGGAAAAACGATTGACGATTTAGAGTACTGCTGGTACTCTACTATGGGAGAGCACTGAGCCGTCCCGACGGAAGAAGGGTCTGAATTCGAGTGAGCGCCTGATGGAGCCAAACTTAAGTTGGTGCTGTTAAACATGCTATCTTGTAAAACCTTCATGCTCTCTCTGGATTTGACTGCAGGTATCGCATGTAGCTTGATTTGCCCTATAAGAAAACATTACGATAAGGATTAAGTTTTAAGTCTTTTGAATATTACTTCATATTCTTTATGCTAACTTCTCCGAAGTAAAAAAAGAACAACAAAATACCTTTCTTGTAGAAAAAAATTACACCGTCTCCCACTAAAGGGAACCATTTGGGGATGCGAGGCATCGCATGGGTCGACTTAAAGTTCCGTTCATCACGGGCACCTTGCCCGATGTTAATGCGTCCTTGCAAGTGGAGCACACCATGAATTCACTGTAGTTGCTGTTGTTCTTACTCGTCCCGAGCTCTTGTTGGAGCACGCCACGCGGGTTCATCGCGCGTCTGCAGAATCTCGTTCCCCGACGCCATCACGTGATTGCTGAGAGAGTGTAATGGGGAGAGGCCACAGCGTCTTACCCAGCCCCTTACACAGGCCCGAATGTGCTAGCGCGTGCCAGCGCACATGGTCTTGCGTGCGTTATGCCAAGCTAGGACAGCATACGGCAGCCCGGGCCCCTAAAGTGCTCTGCACGTATCATCATCAAGGCGGTCGAAGAACAAGAGGAAGAAGACCTCCTTGGCGCGAGCGCTTCGCTCAATATGTTACAGATGGCTATGCTATGTGGTAGAAAGCGGACGGTCGCCAATGACACAGCCCCAAGCAAAAGCTGCTTCGCATCTAAAATTCCGGCATATCCCACGCATTGTTTCACTTTAAGCCAAGTATTAGGAGGCGAACATATGATCCGACGTAACCACATAACTTCGGCAGTAGTATTCAGACGCCAGTTTGACAGCGAGCCATGAAAATCAAAATGATAGGTCTAACCTTAAGTAACAAGAGATCATAGTGGGTCTGGGAATAGACGGGTGTTAGTTGGAATCAAGAAGAAGAAATGGGCATGGGCCGGGCATGTATCGAGAAGGCAAGCTCAGGACCGTAGGATAATTGGAGAAACATCGGAGAGGCATTTGCACTGCAGTGGGCATTGTCAGGCTGATGATGATGAAAGTTTATTGCAAGCACTGCGCGAATGTGCCAACGTGAACTAGCGCTAGCCAATATTACAGAACCATTAAACCATCCAGGGGTCGAAATTTTCTTGCAGTGTTGCAGTTGTGCACGAGTCTTCAATAAACACGTAGTCGCGATAATTTTTCGACGCGGTGCCTTAATAGCGGAGTTACACGCGTTCGATGATCTAGAAACGGCCTTAAAGGGACACTAAAGAGCAAAACGATTTTTCTCGCATTAGTAAAGTAGTCTTCCACGATACCAAAAACACCACGCTTTCTGCGCGAAGACGCTTAATAAGCGAGAAAACGCGCAAAAATAAAATACAGGTGGCGACGCCACCTTGGAATTCCCGCACCATTTGCCGTGACGTCACATATTTTTGACGGCGCCTGCTTGGGCCTACGTAGTTCCTAATGGGTTAAATCGAAGTACATTGTCCTCTGAGGGGGCCAGAGACTTGACATAACGAGTTTGTGGAAATTTCGTCGAGCCAGTGGCGCCAAAATACGTTAAATGCTCTTTGAAGTCTTTTACGTCACGAATTAAAGTTCGGCGCGAAATTTAAAAATGAAACATTGAATTTGGTTTTCCCCTCTAATAATAAACCTATGGTGGTGAAATAAACTACACAAGAGTTCTCCGAGCAAACTTTATCAATCTAAACCAATTCATTGTTTTTCTTTAGTGTCCCTTTAAGCTCGCTTCGCTCTTTCCTTTGCAACGCTCTGTTCGTCGGCTCGTCTCTCCCCCTGGGCGAGTGCTCCTCCTCACCGTGCAAGGAGGAAGAGCGGAGAACGCGCGTGCTTGCAAGCAGACAGACATTTTCCTGTGGTGGATGACTTGACCAGACGCGAATGGTGACGTCACGGCGAACGCTGGGGATACCGAAAGGCCCAGAGAGGACTATAGGGATTGTTTCTTGGAAATTGTGGCTTGCCCGCGGCTCGTAGCGCTGCCGCTTTTGGCATTGTTGATCGTGACAGCATTCTGTACCTGATGCGCGCGCCTACTTGAAATGTTAAAAAAATATCACAGGTAAGGTTTAGGGGCCCTCTAAGCGACGCTAGCCGATAGTTCATAAACATTGGCCAAAGCTAGAAAACAGTGATGGTAAGGCAACGCTATGTAGCGTTGGGCAAATGTGAGCCAACATGAACAAGCGCTAGCCAGTAGTAGCCGATAGTTAGACAGCGGTAGCCACCATAAGCAACGCCTGCCAAAATTGTCGATCACTACCCAACGCTGCCTGGAGGTGAATCAACATTAACCAACGTTTCGCCATCACAAGCCAACATTAGATAGCTGTAGCCAACACTGACTGACAGTCAATATGTTACTGTTGTCTTGGTACTGTTCCCGCCTACATGCATATATTCTCCGAATGCACTTGTTACCGCCTACTGAATCACCCGATTGAGGGACGCGTTTAGGTTGGCTTCTCCTCGTACACAGTGCTATCGCGGAGAAGCAAGCTTCTGCAAATGTTTGTTTGTTTGTTTGTTTGTTTGTTTGTTTGTTTGTTTGTTTGTTTGTTTGTTTGTTTGTTTGTTTGTTTGTTTGTTTGTTTGTTTGTTTGTTTGTTTGTTTGTTTGTTTGTTTGTTTGCTTGCTTGCTTGCTTGCGTACTTACTTGTTTGGTTGTTTGTGCTAGGGCGTATGCGCTAAAATGATGTGTATACGAATTTTTATGATTGCGTACTATCGCAATTACATTTGTTGTGCATGCATGGCAAGACAGAATGGCACTCTTGCCAAGGTGTTTCTATTCCACGCTTTTTCGTGGTTTTTCTGTGGTCTGTACCTATATCATTCCCCAGATAGGCCTCACTCGCTAGCGGTGCTTAATAAGGAAGTGCCAGATTGGATCGTTAGTGGCACTTATATATTATATCGACATGTCGATCGGGGAAAGCGCTGAACTGAGCTTAGTTTCTGACGTCCCCTAACCGGGAGTGACTCGTAACAACATGCCTGTGTCGAAATCGCCACGACGATGACGTAATTCTCACAGTGATGTAGCAACGTCAAGCGCCCGCGCGGTTTGGTACCGTCGCGCGAAGTGCGCTGTTAATCCCCGCAAAGCTTATTTATGGGCTCCTTTGGATGCTTACGTAAGCCTCATTGGGGATTAGCCGTTAATGGTTGCTCTTGGCGCTTAAGCGATCGCGGCAGGCTGACATCCTCGCTTATAAGTCTTCTTCTCAATTCTACCTCTGTCCGAGAGGCCTGTGTACAGACGTGGCCTCGTGAAGAGTCTATAGTGACCCGACAAATTGAAATTTAGGACATAGTGAGAGAGTTTTAGCGTACGCAGTGGTCCTTGTACACACGCAGGACGCGAGCGTGAGCGAGATTATTACAGCCGGCGTCAGAAGTTTGGAGACCACCAGGTCCGAGAAAACTTTGAATTTCCCAGCAATTTGTGACTGTATTCGGTCGAACGGTGCAGTACATGTTACCGCGTGTTTTAGGACAGGCCATAAATCTAAAATCAAGGCTGCCTGCCGAAGCAGGGGAAATATTCAGCATTTTCTTTTGTCTGGTGGTCTTTAAATTTTTACGCTGACCGTACATGCCCTGAACACATGAGAGATGCATGTGCTTGCGTGGCGAACGCGACGGTCGTTGAGTGCTAGCTTTTTTTTTTTTTTTTTCGGTGACTGCACACTTCGGGGCTGCTTACCTGTTTCGTAACTCTGCTAGTCTCGTAGCTAATGTTGTTGAGAACTCTGGCACGTCTCGTTTCTTCACTTGCGTCGACCAGCATCGACTACTGCAGATTATTTTTACGTTTACCGCTGGATGGCGCGTGGTAACATATAAAGGCAAGGATACTAACGCTTATGCCATAATGTGAGTTATTTCAACGCGTTCACCATGACGAGGAACGCAAGCATTTAAACGGATACCTCCACCTCATTTGATGTAATGGTATTTCAGTTTAGGCGTGTAAGGTTGGTTCAGACTGGTAAGGAGGCCCTAGGCTAAGGCAAATCTAAATGTAACACAGACCGGCCGCCGGTGCAGGTGTTTTTTAAATGTGCTACTCTTTGATCACGACGGCGCGTGCGTTCATTCTCCGCGTTTCGATCGTGCTCTTGAAGTTCCGTTGATGATCGAAGTGGAAGCTGAAAGGTGCCTCCTTGTGGCTGACGTATTGATGTATTGCAAAGGAGGCGATGCACTTTCCTATCCTCTGTGTGAGGCCATTCGCAGGGAGAGCCGACTAGGGAGCATTCGGTCTCTTCTTTCTTTCTACCATTCTGGTCTACTTTCTTTCTTTCTTTCTTTCTTTCTTCTTCTTTCTTTCTTTCTTTCTTTCTTTCTTCTTTCTTTCTTCTTTCTTCTTTCTTTCTTTCTTTCTTTCTTTCTGTTTTTCTTCTTCTTTCTTTCTTTCTTTCTTTCTTTCTTTCTTTCTTTCTTATCTTCTTCTTTCTTTCTCTTCTTTCTTTCTTCTTCTTTTCTTTTCTTTCTTTCTTTCTTTCTTTCTTTCTTCTTCTTTTCTCCTCCAACCGAAGTGCTAAGAGGCGTTTCCTCCGACGTTCCAAACGAGCGTCTCTATTCAGACCGGAAGAGTCGACCGCTCGTCCAGTCCCACAAAGATTCTCCCGTGTGTGTGTATAGATATACGCACGTTTGCGATAGCTATATAGGCGCGGCTCGCGGAGCTAGCCAGGCGTCCGGTTTGTATACCGCCCTGCACTAGAACGCCCCGGCAGTCTTGACGCGGCCCTGTGCGTGGTCCGTGGCATCGTCCGCGGCAACAACGTTCCTTCAGAGCTCTCGCTCATCGACAAACGGGCCTTTCTTATGTACACGTCGCGTCGTGGCTGCGCCTAGCGAAATGTGGGACAGCGTGAACGGACAGCCATGCCAGCCTCTCTCATCTGCCCGCTTGGAGCTGAACGCGGCCGGACGAAGCAACAACGCAACACCCTGTTCATCCTCAGCCGCTGCACAGGCTTGTAGTACGAAGCAGGACGCGACATGACTGGCGCTTTGCACGCTACAGACACGGCAGGCCAGGCTGACCAAAGAGCCCGTCCTGTGCACGCCCGTTTGAACTCAATTATGTGCCGGGCGGCGCGCTTATTGTTTCCCAGCTCCCTCCTGCTAGAGGCTGCAGTCTCGCAATATAAGAGCGCGCCGCTAGTATGTGCGCGTGTATACATATTCAAAGCGGTGTTCGGCGCGTACTACTTTGCTTTCGCAGAAAGCCGTCAGCTTATGTGTGCATGTAACGCGGGCGATTATGCGAGCCGCGCCTTCTTTTTGTGCCGCGCGCGATCGTGTTTGCTTTATTCCGGGGTGTAGTTGCTGCGGCGCTTGGAGCCTGTCCGAGGCTGCTTGTAATTGACTGCGCACTTTTTGTATTGCATCTAATTTGTTATTTCTTCTTAAGCTTGTTTTTAAAGCTTTTGAAAGCCCCGGTTTCGGTTTAGCTCCACGGTGAAGGTCAAGTCCGTTTTATCTGAATGCTTATTTCATTTTGAGATTGTGATATATGGTGTCAAGTTGAGAATGTGTACTGTGCTCGCCGGGGAAACTGAGTGTGCTTTTGGCGGACCGAGTTTAATGATGCGTACAGACTGAGACACTCCAACGTAGAACGCAGGGGCGGTGCGCTCAACAACAGTAAAGTGATTAATTGGGCAATTGCTGGGTTTTTAGGTGTGTCACCCCACTCACCTGTGTAAGGGAATCGTTGCTATACGGCTACTCTATAAGATATCGGTGCCATGGAAACAGAGAACCTATAGTTGCACACACTAATGATGCTATAGCTCTAAGCGAATGTAATGCGATCATATGATCAGCATCGCCTAACAGGAGGATACGCTATAGCGTTACAAACCATTGATATTAATGAAAAAGCATATCATAGCACGCACATCGTGCCTTGTTCAAGGGTTGGCCCACCAAGGTACCACATTTGGTTGCACTGTCCTTTACGTCCGATTATTTCACTTTTACGCTATGAAATTGACCGAGTTAACTGTCACACCGCCTCGGCGAGCGGCCCAGTTCTCATTAGATCACATCCGCGATCCGCCATCGGCTGCGCCATCAGCTCATCTCTTACTCATCTCTGGGTTTCGGCCGAATTTACTGTTACATTGTCTCTATAAGGTGAGCCCAGTTCACTACTATACACAGTGCGTCCCGTATTGACCCGGTTTCCCTGGCAAGAATCTTAGTACCGACCATCCCTGTTTTTATGAGTGGAGGTATGCAAACCAAGGCTCACTTTAATAAGTAAGTCGCTGGACGGCTTCTCATATCGTCTTGCAAGCCGTCGTGTGTTTGAAGCACTTAGGAGTTGAGGACTGTGATTTGTCTTTCGCGAATCACCGGTTCTAGGCGACGCTGTAATTGCGAAATAGTCGCTCGGGCGCTCTGCACGCACCTGAAGCGCAGTTCTTTTCTCATTTGTTTTTCTTCCCGCTTCTTCCTCGCAAAATTTCTCTCAACTTCTCTCTTCTCACCGACCTCTTCTCTGAGAGGGGAGCGTTTGTTCCTGACGCGTAAATAATTGGTCGAATGAATGGAGCTCGTGTCAGAGAGAAAAAAAAAGAAAGGGAAGAGAGAAAAGGGGGCGTATAAATCACGACCTGTATTATACGAACTGTATATTGTTTCCGCGAGCTCTGACTGAGCAGGCATGCGTGCATGCATGCAGGCAGGCAGGCAGCGGACTCTTGTCTTACACGACGAGCGCGTATGATGCCGGTTCGATACACTGCGTGCCACGCGGTGGACGTGATTGAACGAGAGACAATGGCGAGGCTGTACGCTTACAACGCGTGCTGCGAGCCAGCAGCGCGTTTTTCCTCACAGCGCGAGAACTCCATTGTTGCCGACGGTTGGACGCGAGCTCGTGTTCATCTCGCTGACGGTATAGAGTACACGTGAAACTGACACGCGGCAATTAGGCCTATATCGGCCCCGTCTGATGCTTGCGTGATGTGCGCGCAGCCGCCGTGAATGAAAAGCGCCCGTCGCCTCCGCGTGCGTAGTAGAGTCGGTGTATGTCATGCTGCAGGAGTGCGATCGATGGATGAGTCTTTTGTGCAGGCTTACGAGGCTGGTTGCTGTCGTCGTCGTCGTCGTTGTTGTTGTTATTGTTGTTGTTGCTTTTGTTGTTGTTGTAGTTGTTGTTGTAGCTGACGTGATGATATAGCCTATATGCACGCCTTCATATGGCACCGACTCCTCCTTGTCGCTTTACATACAGAACGAAGTGTAAAGAAAAAAAAACAATAAATGCTGAGAAACGCCGCGAAACGCTTTACTGTGTAAGAGTTAGCGATATTCAATCTCACGGCGGTTGTATGCACTTGTGGTTGGTAAAAAGGAGTGCGAAGCAAATCATTTTAAAAGAGAGGAAATTTTTTATTCCGGAGGGTTTGGGGGAGAGGGGGGGTTCTCGGATAGTTATAGATCAGTTTTTGGCGGACGGAAAGCAAAGGGCATGCTTTTCGACCCTTCTTGAGAAGAGTATACAGATAAAGAGCAGAAGCAAAATAGCGTGACAACCACAGTTAATGACTACCGCAGTGAAGTTAAGCTACGTATAGGCAGAGTCCTTCAATAGGGTTTCTTTCTTTAGCAAAAGTACTTAATTTAGCTATAAATTCATGACATTGGGCCGAATTAGAGATTGAGCCTGGTGGCTTACAGAGTCGCCTAACCGTTACAAAGGAGATGCTCATAACATTCATTCATTCATCCGTCCACCAGTTATTCCGAAGCTGTATAAGTGTAAAACAGCTTCGCTCATTTCAGCGCACCACGGGAAGGTAAAATTACATCAAATATTGTTCTATCATGTTCATTCTTGCCAGCGATATGAGTGATCAAATGTATTTCTCCGGAGTAGTCAGAGCTGAGGCGGAGACAGGAATAAAAAAAAAAATATCGCGCCATATATTTTTCGCCGCGTACGCAAAACTACTACACGATAAGAGAGAAATGAAAACTGCCGCCGTCTTCGTCTCGACTTCTTGAAAACTGCCACGCCGCCTAAGCAATTACAGTTATACCCTCAGGGTGACCTCGCTCTCTCTTCACGCCGCCATCTTCCTTTGCTTTTTATTATTTTTTTCGCTTCTCTTTTCTTCTTTCATTTCGTTTCCCCTGCGCGACGACACTATATAATGTAACGCCGTTCGCCCGTGAAGTGGGGCGTGCGACGTCTCGAAGATATTTCGCCGAGCCCGTCGCATTTCTGCTGCGCTCGCGAAGCTCGGCAGAAGCGACTAAATCGGCGAAAAATGTGGCCTCATCAGCGTTATTTATAGCCGTACGGTCGCACATGTGCTTAGTCATATTCCTCCGTCGGCCTATAAGTACCTATATACGCGTGCGTACGTTCACTGTAGCGTGCTCACCCTTGGAGATTCGTTGATATATAGAACATTTGTTTTTACTCGACATCTCTCATTCTGTCTCTCTATCTCTCTCTCTCGCACTCTCTTTAACGAAGGAGTTGCTCTCCTCCTCTGCCTCCCTCATACTACCTCCCTTTAA
>NC_051181.1:125717814-125733395 GCF_013339695.2 Rhipicephalus sanguineus
GTCAGCACGTATTTATATATCTTTCGTTTAGATATAGTACGTACGTTTGCGTTAACTTGCGTAACCGACAACTCATCGGTTTTACTGATGCACGACTGATACATGAACGATTCAAAACGGTCAAAACGGTATCCACACTGTAACACACACTGTAACAGTATAGCTATGATTCACGCTGTAACAGTATACTATGAATCTACACAACATGGCGCGCTGTGTCAGCATGAGGATAACCAACTGTATAGAAACAAAGCAAGAAAAGCCACCTAATATAAGTATCCAATCTTCTGCGATGCAAAACTACGTAGGTTCCTTCAAGTGCTCAATAAACAACCGGAACTGACATCACGTTTCTTTTTTAGGCTCATCCTTGCGTTTTTCATGTATAATTTTGCATGTGCTGCTGTCACGGTACAATAAACAGCTGTTAGGGCATGAAACTGCGTAGTCATGGCGAAATAACGTTGAGAATTCACGTCTTTTGTATGGTGACTGCGCGGTCAGAATGACATGGAGCCGTCCGAAAGTAGCACGAGCGTCGATGCATGCATTATCCGGACTTTCGTATTAGGCATTCCAAAGTCCTTAGGACAAGTCGCGCTCAATGACGCGTGGCATACCTTAATCCATTTTCAACGAAGAAGAAAAAAACGGGCTCTGCCAACGGCGCGAACTACAACCAACCAACCAAGCCGCTACGCCATTGTCTTTAACTCCAAAGTCCGCGCGGTCCACTCGAACCGCAGTGAGGGCGCAAACGAATGTGTGTGTGTGTGTTTTTTTTCTTTTTGCAAGCGGCTGTAGTTCATACCCGGCGACGTAAAAACTTCGGGCACGGCCGTTACAAACGACCCCATTTGGCTTCACTTGGGTCTCGCGGAGAGGTGGTACGAAGCCAAGCCAAGTGCGCTTCTGCGTCCGTCCATTTTTCTTCCCGCCTCTCTCGTATACTGCCGGAAGGCACGTCTTTCTTCCCAAATGGCCCGTGGCGGTATATATACCGGACACAATTCCAATACTGCGTTGCCATCGTGCAACGACGCTAGAAAAAAAAGGAAGAAAAAAACCAAAAAATTGTTCCCAGTTGGTCACTGCGTGCTGTCCACTAAAAAAAAATGAAAAGACAGAGTGGGGATGTGGGTAACTGGGACCTGTCCCCCTTCGATTCCGGGCTTCGAGTTTGGCAACAAAGCTATATATCCTGCACAACCAGCAGCGTTCGGTGAAACATTACCCCTTCGACGACAGAACGAGTCTATGAGGCACTTTTCGCAGGGCTATGGAAACAAGAGACACGTGAGGGCGACAGAGCGGCGAGGATCCAAGAAAGAATGTGGAGAAAGAGAAAGAAAGAACGAAATCATCTGTACACACTAACGGAGTTTATGCTTCCTTCTGGACTCTGTCCAGCTTCTCAACTTTCTTTCATTGTGTAGTTGCCCCCTTATTGTGCTGTGCCGAGGCTTCATCGCGAAAGTGCGATCGGCGTTTTGTATATTGTATACACGTCTTTTACTTCGTTAGCGTCGAGAGTAGTTTTTTGTTGTTTCCACTGACCGAGGCGTCGGCGCCGGTCTGAGGTTCATAATTTATCTTTTACTTCCGAAACCATATCCCGATCACGGCGAACTGCCACCGGCGACCGTAAATTGCCGGCCACGACAGGACCTGTCAGCGTGGAGCCAATGGCGAGAGAGAAGGAAAGCGAGGCACAACAAAATGGAGAGTGATACAGTTCCACAAACCAATGGGGAACCAACAGCGAGAAGAAAGACAGGCACAATAAAACATCGAAAGAGAGAGAGAGAGAGGCGCACGAACCAATGAGGAACCAATGGCGTGTGAGAGAGAGAGAGAGAGAGAGAGAGAGAGGGAGAGAAGACCAATAAAACAAAGAGAGTGAGGGAGATGTACGAAACAATGAGGAGCGCGCAAGAGAAATAAGCAATGAGAAATGGAGGAGCCTCGAAACGGGCACACATAAAATGTGTGTTTGTGTGGCGATGGGGAGCATGTGAGTGGGATTGGGACGCAGAACTGCGCATGCGCGTGAGGAAGAGTAAGCACAAAAGTGAGTGAAAGAGTAACTGCGAGAAGGAGAGATGAGACAGAAGAATGCAAGGAGACCAAATAACGACGAACTTGTACAAAACTGTCCACGATTCTTCTTGCAACAATAAGAAAGAAAGAAAGAAAGAAAGAAAGAAAGAAAGAAAGAAAGAAAGAAAGAAAGAAAGAAAGAAAGAAAGAAAGAAAGAAAGAAAGAAAGAAAGAAAGAAAGAAAGAAAGAAAGAAACGTTAAGAGCAGAAATAACAGAGAGCATAAAGAAGAACTAAAAGAGAGCATCGAGAAGAAAAGACCCGCAGCAGCAGAAGAATGATGGATAACGCATGAAGGCACAGCTATGTACAGAGGAGAAGCATCGTAGCGGGCACGCGGCGCGGTCCCGCCGGCGGCCATCGACGCAGTCGTCCGGAAGTCATAGCCGAGCCGAGGTCGAAGCCAAGGACGGTGCACTCATCGCACACGGAGCGGACGGAAGACCGCTCCAGTGGACCTACGCATTGTGGGCACATTATATGACGAAGCTGGCGGACGTCAGTCATAGATGACTTACGCCATCGAATCGAGACCGTTCCCCGCGTTGACCTGTATATATAGAGTATTTTATACGTCTATAGTATATACTCTTTACTGAACTCTTTAATGAACTGCCATGCTGCGCACTCTAGCTAAGGTATAGTTCACTAAAGTATAATTTCGGACCACATTAGCCGTCATTCATATTCATTGATTCTTTTTTAGACCAAGTACGTCATGATTTGACCGCTTGTTTGTGTCCGTTCTTGGTCATTTTCTTGGTTTTGCGCCTAAACCTAGACATAAGTGGCATTACATGCGCATTTCAAGATATTTTCTCGTCTTTACGCGATCTTGTCACAAGAAAGAAACATTCTAGAAAATTGGTAGGTGGAGACATTAGTTCCTTTAGAGTGAACAGTTGTTGTTCATCGTTGGCGAAGAATAGCCGACGCTGTCGAAGTACATACGACGTAATGCCGAACTAATGTGCCAACTTTTGGAAGTGTGTCGCACCACGGCATTGTTTTTATTGCCTTACGTCCGACTAAACAAGACACTGGTCATGTTAAGACGCTAGCAGTTGGAATCCAAACTCGCATCCCATCCGTAGCGACAGTTTCCTTTGAATAAGAGTCCCCAATATGAAAAGCTATGCTGTTCGGTGTACCGCGAGCGTTGAATTCAATAAATGAGGGACCCGGAAACGCATCATGGTTGTCATGTTTTATGCACCGCTATGGTGGCACCAATTGTTGAAAAATCAGTGAATTACTAATTCAACTTTTAGTAGTCCCTCCATAGTGGCCTTTTAGGATGCGGCATACGTCGGTGCGCGGATACCACGTTGTGCGCCATGTTGTAGAGCTTTCAACGGAGTTACGGACGACGTTTGAGGGAGAGTACGTAAACAACATCGAACCTAGAGTCAAAGATGCGTTAACTTTCACAGGTGAAACTGTACCAGCGCTCGCTCTGTTGTTAACGGTCACGAGCCATGTTCTGGCGCTCAAGAATGATTGTCAGATAAGCGGACGTTGCAGTGACCCCAAGAAATAACGAAATGCGCACAAACCGAGTACACGTAAGTACTACCAAGGGTTACGGCTTGAACTCGCTGGAACGAAGTAGAAAGCCGTTTGTCGTCTGTTCCGTGCGCAATCAGTAAACTTCGAACCAAGCCTGTAAGACACCGAGTAAACAGCAATATACACAAAGTCCCGTCCACGAAATAACAACTCGACAACACCGCACCCTCTGTCTCGAGCGTTTGAAGAAACTTGCTAAGTATACCATCTATATTCTTCAGCGGAAGTCAAAGGTGGACCGGAAGGAAACGAGCCGGCCGAGTTCAGAGCCGCAGTACAGGATGTGTAGGTCACGGCACCGACTGAGACTTTAGCGAAAAGCAAAATGCGAGAGAAAAGACGGCGGTGACATCGGCAGCCGCGAGAGGAGCAAGAGGAACGGGTCCGGAATGGCATTGCACTGAGCGTGTGCAATCGATGCCCGGGCCATTTGTAGGACCCCAACTCCGAAACACCCCTACCCTCCAGGCCCCAGGGTCTCCAGGCGCTGACAGCCGCAAAAAAACAGACACGCCGGAGCGAGGAATCCTTTTAACGCATTAGGAGGACCTCCTGTGCCTCCGATGCCAGAGAAAAGAAAACGAAAAAGGTTAAGCAAAAGGGGTGTACGAACTATCCGAGAAGGAGAAGTCGCGATACGGATCCGTGGCCACAGCAATGCTTCGGCAGCGGCGTAGAAGCTCGCGTTAGACGTCGAAGTACGAGAAGAAGGAAGAGAGGAAGGAAGTGAGGAAGATACTGAGAGGAAGAAAGGAAGGAAGGAAGCCCGGCGGGAGCCTTCCGCGGCGACGCCGATTTCTTTTCCGCTGCCGACTTCCGCTATCACGGTCCGGGATGGGCGCGACGACGCGGAGGACGTTGGAGGAGGGAGCAGGCCGCCGCCGCAGCGACAAGGTTGACCGCGCGCTCGGGGTTCCAAGGAGAGATTTCGTGGCACGCGAGGTCAGCTGCCTGTTATACTGTGCAGCACTAAGAATGGCTGTACAGCTCGAACAGGTCACGTAAGTAATCGCTGAGATGTAGTTGTCAGAGCTATAAGAAGGAAGGAATGGGCAGGTCTACCAGGCAGACCTCAAGATTGCGACTTATGGCTTGCACCAGGGAAAGCGAAAAAAAAAAAAAAGAACAGATGTACTAGAATGAGACACAAATTTTTCGTCGTTCATATACCGAAAAATACGTTTACATAGAAAGCTTAATATCATCAAATGACGATACGAGCTACGTGAACCACGATGGTGACACATGTCACCAGGACGATGAAACACCAGCAGCCGACCTATATATGCATGGTTCCCCTTTCTACACACAAATGTTTAAGTCTATACCCGATCTCTAAGGATGATAGCTATAGCTTGAACAGCGGAAGATGGAATATAGACAGACATACATAAACCAATTGTCACGTGTAAATACAGACATGGTGACGAAACAGGAGACATTTCGAAATAAGTTTGTTTCAACAAATGAAAAACACGACCTTAGCGAGTATAACGCTGACGACACGATAGCACAACAATATCCAAGGCACCGTCAAATTCAGCCATGTTGGCATATTGAGCAAATCAGAGGAGCCGCAGCCGCTCTGTGAGCCAATCATAAATGAACTGACAAGATGAATATCTCGTCAGTGTGTGGTGGAACTTGACGTTGTCAAGAATAGCAGCCACGAAAAATACCGGGTTGTGTATCACTGCCTGCTATCATGTATTGCTCAAGGTACAGTGGGTATTCTGGCGCTATTTATCAAAAAGGAAAACAGTGGCTCAGACGGTGCTCGATGGTATCTTCGCATTTGCGCGCTGCAATGTCTTATTCGCCTCGCACGGTCGGATAAGCCGTCCCAATGCAATAGCTGACGAGTTGGTGAATGCTATACGCCGACCCACAGCCGACAACAGCAGCGGCGTTGCGTCCCACTGGAGCATTGGTTGGTAAGCGCAGCTGTAATCACTGAGCGAGGTTGTAGAGTATATAAACTACAGTTGCAAGTTAAACGAAGTTTATTCAGGAGCCAGAGTACAGCTTGTGCCTCCGATGCGATGTAAAATTGTTCCACAATTGAAGTGTCATACCGGTAACACAATACTGACAATAACTGAGCGCCGTGCGTATGAATGACAGCGCACGGCGCTGCACGACTCTTATAGGGTCTTATTATAGGGTCTTATCACGACTCTTATAGGGTCTTACGTCAGTCGAATCAAAGAAAACTTCGCCTTAAGTACATACACAATCAATTTCCAACGAGCTCAACCAGTTTGATGACGGGCCTGTGCTGGAACAGAGAATCCCACGGCCACGCAGGACTTAGCACCGCATTAAAAGGCTGCGCAAGCTCTACTGCGCTTCTTGCGATATACCGGCTCGTGTGAACGCCTCTAATTGTAACGCCTTTCGGACCTTTTGTTTTTTTCTCTCATCAATTATTGTTTACCCACCGTAGTGCGGTTCAGCAAACTGGAAGCTAGCACTCGGCCAACCTTCCGGCCTTTCCTTTTTCTCTAGTTCTTCGCTTTAAAAATTCACCCATGCTCAACAGACGTTCGATGCGTTGCATTTGTACCAGTGGGCTACTGTGTACAATTTTTATTTTTTTACATAACGCGCGCTCTTCCTCTTGTTCCACGTGGTGCTTTCTCTTTATTCCTCAACTTCCGGTCAATGTATGTAGAAACGAAAACTATAGAGAAAGCGATCGTCCCAAGAAGAAGCGATAAAGCGCATTATCTCTCCTCTCTTGCCACAACAGGCCGGTCGTATCGAACTCGAAGCTTAGAGAGAGAGAGAGGGGGGGAGGGGGACAGAAAGAGATGTATACACGAAGATGTCGTATTCGAAGCTCGCCCCGAAAGGGCGCAGAGATAAGAACGTGAAAAACGCCCGAGGCCACCGGTCCCGCCGCCGACGGAGGCAAACAACAAACCAAGTTGTTCCAGGTGTACCAGTTATAGCCCTATATCCAGAAAGAAAGAAAGCCGCAAGACTTGCACTCATACAACAAAGGAGTTTCGACATGCATTAGTCGCCGTCCGGGTCAGTAAGCTCTCCTGGTCGCGCTTGCCAGCTCGGTGCTTCTTTTCATTACATGTACGTACGCTTCCTTTTGAGAAGCCCGCTTACAGGCCTTCCCGAGTTTTTTTTTTTGTTTGCCGAGGAGTCGGGGGACGGAATACCCGATCGCTTCCTGCTTCGAAAAGCGCAGTGAAGCAAGACAAAAGAATACGTGGTAGAAATATATATATAGTATACGCACAAATAAGCGTTTCCGACTGGCATTCTTAGGCGTTCAACTATACATAGGCTGTGTACTTCTTCAGGACCACTAACGGACAATACGAGCTAAAGCGGCGCCGCGACACTTGTTTGCGTCGAACTTCCTGGGATCCGTTATAAATTCCTGTTCTATTCCTTGCATCCGTGTTTTCTGCTTCCACGCTGTAAAGCATCACGTTATCAGCAGTGTTGGTACAACTAGTACTGTATAGTTATATTCGTACCTTCTTCGCAATGTTAGTACAACTAGTACTACAGCTACAGACCACAACAACATTAGCGGTGGTAGTAGTGGTCGACAGTGGACGACCAGCCAAAGCAGCCTCAGTTTGCGAGAGGGTACGCTTGTCTTCATAAAGGCAAGACACTGGCAAAGGACGTGTGTACCAAGGACCTTGATGGTTAATGTGATATTGATGACGATGCTTTCAAGTCAAAACCTTGGCTTTATGCTAAGCTTCCCCTTGTTCAACCAATGTCGATTACTACTACTACTACTACTACTACTACTACTACTACTACTACTACTACTACTACTACTACTACTACTGCTACAAGTAGTAGTAGTAGTAGTAGTAGTAGTAGTAGTAGTAGTAGTAGTAGTAGTAGTAGTAGTAGTAGTAGTAGTAGTAGTAGTAGCAGAATTAATACGAAGGGGCTGTTACCACAGATGCTGGTAATCAGGCATTGAAATTCCGCGCTATGATATACCGTGTTATGGGGCTTTTCATTTCGACTGCATGTGCAGCAAATTTTTGCGGAAAGCAATGGATTACGCATTCTGTCCTCGTTTAACTGAGGTAACCAGCAGACAGGAATCGAACGCGCAATATCGTGATCAACAGGCGCAAAGAATGTGAACACTGCATGCAGTACCGCAAAGGTAAGCGAGACGGTAGACGATTCATGAACTCCATGGAAGACAGCAGCGTCGAACAGCCTTGTTTCCGCGAAAGGAGTATATACTTCCCTCTGTGTATTTGCGGTAAACTTTAGGGCGACCGTTCATAAACTAATTAGGAACACTGATAAATTAAGGCTGTCATCGTCACACAGTGCTTCTACACAAGCAAAACAAACAAAAGCACGCCCTCTCAAGTTGACGAATGTACAAACTTCTCCGCTCTTACACTATAAAGTCTTTATCTTCTTCTCTCAAACATTTTCGCCCATCCTCAATGTAGGGTAGGCGACCGCCCTCACTCCTTGATTAAACTCCCTTCCGTTCTTTTACCCTTCCTCTCGTTCTCCTCCCTCCTTCGTAAGGGGGGATGTCTACCAATTCTCACCTTGGCAATAACTTAGGCAAAAACTCACAGGGTCCCTTATTCATTCACCTAAGATGACTCGAAAGCGAAAGCCATCTTCTTTTTTCTTCTTAGTCGATTTATAAATCCTCCCCCTCCGAAAGATTTCTGCAGCTAACGCGGTTTTGCGCTGCCTCCAAGATCGGAGGCATTGCAAGCTTTCTTCACCTCTCCTGGTTTTTGCACTGCCTCCGTGATCGGCCCACCTTTGACCAAGCGACGATGTCACGCGATGACGTCATCAGATGACGCCACAAATTTTGTCAATATGTGAAGTCATATGGCGATGTCATAACGTGATGATATTTTTGCACAACTCGTGCTGACGCCAACGGTCGACTTTCGCATTTGATGAGGCATCTAAGCCTTTCGCCTTGAAAAGCGACCGCGACCAATATATCGGGCAGCACTTATATACAACGCGAAAAGGCTTCGCGAATTCGACTCAACGAAGAATCGCTCGACAAATTCATAACGACCGTGAACAGAAGCGTCGCGGCGGGAGGCCTCCGAAAGAAAAGCCGCGTCCCAAGTATTTCGCTGTCACTTATATATACTACGGCATTCCTTTTTTTATATTTTTTTTCTTCGCGTATCTACCGATACGGAAAGAAAAGACACGCCCTAATGCTCACGCCCGTATTATATCGTTCCGACCCGATACCCCCGCACTATAAACGCGCACACTCTCGTCTCAAACGGGAGCGAATTCGAAAGATATTCACGGGCGCACCCATAAGGCACCGTACATACGGAGCTTCAATGCGCGCAGTCAACTGCGACAGAAGAGAAACGGAATAAGAAATAAAGAGAGAGAAATGCAATGCAATCATAGGCGCAGACTCGGTGCGTACGTGCGCGTGCCCTATAAGCTCGGCGCTTTAGTCGCAGTCTTCGCAGAAAGTGTCGCGACTTGTCAATACGACAAAGTACACACGCGTGCCGCGCTCGACTTTAAATCACCGAGACGCGAGAAGGAGAGAACGGCTCGCTTTGGCTCGACTTGGCTCGGCGTCGAAACACAATGGGTCGCGCGTCATTTCTCATCCGTGAATGATTCTTTCGAAAAACCTCGATGTACATAGCGAACTCGCCGAAGTCTGCCATATTTACGAGCATGAGCGTAAAGTTCGAAGGAGAGTTTTCTATAGTTCTGGATTGCTACTCAAGTCGAGCCCGCTTTCCACGACCAGTTCTGTGCAGCGCGTGTGGCAGAAAAACTGTACGAGTCTCGACTGCGGTTCGTGATGCGAGAAGCGAGTTGATTAATAGCGCGCACGTTGGAACCTATACGTAAATGCAAGCTCTAGAATGAAGCGGCTAATAAATTACAAGGTTGAATTCGACGCGTGCAACTGCGCTTTATTTTGCGCCAATTGCGACATGTAATGTCCTGCAATGCGCGTAGTGTGTACGCATCGAAGTGACGGCAACTTGAATTCAGCCCAATAGTTAAATTTACGCACCAGCCGCTTGCTCATGAATTATGCCTTGAAGCAAAAAACTAAACCAAGCGAATTACGCGTGATGTGAGACGCGTACGCAGTCACGTCAAGAGGACGGACTGTACGACGCTGATCCAGCCATGGCCTTCGTATTTACATGTGCCGGTAACAAAATAATTAGCCAAGAATGATTGGCGAGCCCCACAGCTTCGGTAATGACTTGTCAGTTAAGGTTTCCTATTGCTCCCGATTGCATCGCAGACAAGAGCCGCAGCATCCTTTGCAATGCACATAATTTTTATCCAATTCATTCAATTTTATTCAGTTTCATTGCATACAATGTAACATCGTTAGTGATATGTATTACATTCGGAGGTCCCATAGTTGCGAGAACTGACGGGGGGACCTCCTAATACTGAAACACATGTATGTTAAGTGTCAATTAAATTGAATGCAGAAATTGTTGAAACTGAGTGCACAGACACAGAGGCATATTAATGAAAGAAAACATATCTAAAAAAATAGAGTGGGAGAAACAAGGGAACATTGACACGAAAGGGAACGAAAAAATACATCAAAAATATCCTCTAAGGGATACAGGAAAGACCCGTACCGTCCTCTGCATTGAATGAAGTTGCCGAGACGTAGTAGACGCACAACGATATGAATTTAAAAAACACATTTTTTTTTAAACGCCGTGAAGGTGCGGGATAGTGGAGAGGCAGTGTAAGGATAACAATAAAAGGAAAGAAAAAAAAGTGTCCCCAAAGGGAGTGATAGGAACGAACTAGCACACTTTCTTCCTGAAAAATATAAATCGGAAGCACAAAGAATCAGAAAACAAACCACAAACGCGAAAAATAAACATGAAAAAGGAGGCCGAGATTTGTCCCGACCGTATAAGCATCCGCATTCAAGCGAGCCAAGCGTCTCGACTCAGTCCTGTCAGGATAGCGCGGCCGAGCCCGCCAGAGTTGAAAGGAGAGTGAAGAGAGCCAGCGATTTCGGCCAACGATATACTACTACACAGTACGAAGCTTCTACGCACAGAGAGAGAGAGAGAGGGAGAGTCCCGTGGCGTGCTTGTATCGACATAGTCCCAGTCGCCTTTATGTCAACTCCCGGGCCGCCTTGCCAAGCGAGAAAGCAAGCGAGCGAGCCAGCCAGCCAGCGACACTACGGGGTCTCACTTTCTCTTCTACATAGCGCATGCGAAGGAGGCGCCGCCGAGTCTGGGACGGGTTGAATGCGAAGCGAATCGTGGGGCGCGAACGAGGCAGCAGGGCGTGAAAATGCCCTCGCTTTCCATCGCCTTCCTTCCGTAAGTCTTCTTCCCGGGCCAGATATTTTCCTTCTCGTTGCATACCGGACCATTCGTGTGCATAGCTGCGATAGCAACGAGACGAAAAGGATATACGCGAGCAGCGAATCGGAATCGGTGCAGCAATGGCTTTCGCGTTTCGCTTCCCGAAAGAAGAAGCAGAAGAGTGAAACGTTTGCCCGCAGCATCAATCTGCTTGACTCGCGTATGGGTCTGAATGCACATCCCACAGTATACTACGAATTTCACGCTCAGAAAAGGACAGCTCCGGCTAGGTGGTCTCAACTAATTAAAATCATCATCATCGTCACCATCCTGTGTTATGTGCACTGCAAGCCGAATGCCTCCACCAATGATCTCTACCCCACCCTGTCCTGTGCGAGCGGATTCCACTTTATGCCTCCAAATTTCTTAATTTCTTCAGTCCACCTAAATTTTGGCCATCACCGTCCACGCTTCACATCTCGACGTATCCATTCCAATCTTCAAAGTGACCACCTGTTTTCTTCTCACAATGGCCAGTCCAGGTCCATTTTTTTTTCTTAATATCTACTAGGATATCGGCTACCCCGTTTGTCCTTGATCCACTCTGCTGTCTTGCTATCTCCAACTTAGGGTAACGCCTATCATTTAGGCTTAAGCCGGAAGAAACTATTGTAAAAAATAAACCTCAAGGAGGGAACTGAAAACCAAACATTCGACAAAAAACCAGAAGTAAACGGTGGGCTCCAGTTGTAGGGGGTGTTGTGCCTCAGCACAAAAGCCACAATGTCGCAGACTTTCGAACAAAGAGGGATCCTGGAAAACGGCGTCTTCGTCCAGCCGGCCCCGACAACTGACGCCAGTCGTCGTTCTTCTACGCTGCCCAGCGACCTAAAAGTGGCTCAACACCTGCAACCTAAAAGTGGCTCAACACCTGCGACCTAAAAGAGGGTCACATCACAATGGACTGGTACCTTACTTAAGGCCGTGCCGGTCCGTGGTTAGGGATTCTAACCAGCCGACGTGGGCGGGCTGGCAGTCATGTTGACTGAGAGCGAAAATATGTAAATAGTCTGTACATAAAATATTTCGTCCATCAACTTGTCCTTCCTGACTGCTCCGAGCACGATGCACACCCGTGTTCGCACCGGCCACGCAACCCGAGTCCCAACAGCGGTTCCAGAGGTGGGATACAACGACGCGTATTCCCAGCAACGAGCCTGAGGGACGACGTCGGACCATGACGGTGGCGGTAGCGATGGGCCACGCAACCTCATTCCTAACAGTGGTGGCAGCGGTGGGATACCACGACCCCGTATTCTAGGCTGCGCACCAGAGGGGGCCTACCTTATTCCTAACAGGGGGTTGTGCTTCTGGATTCATATATAAAGGCAAGGAGCTGGACCCCTAGCGAAGCCATACGAATTTCCAGCGCGTTTCCATACAGGGCTTCTGGAAAACTAAGCAGGATGTCCTACACGGATGAGCACGACCAGGTCACGCGGTGTTAGCGAGAGGAGAAAGCGCAAATTTATCCAACTCTTCGCAGAGAGCCACCGCGGACCGGTACTCACGAGAGCGTCGCTAATCGCGCACTTATGAAAGAGAAGTTTTGTGAATTCGGACCCTGGTTGTCAAAACTAATCCAGAAGCCCCAACAATGGAGCGCCACGCGATGATATCGTGGTTATGGCACGTAAATTCTCGGTTTCATTTCCTTTTTTCTTTTCTTTTTTACAGGTAGCACCGGACAACCAACTAGAAATGAGAACTATAAGAGGGGCTCGCCATTTGTCAAGGTGCTAATCACCTCATTCGCGAACCACGACGCCCTTTGAATTAAAATATTACGTAAGGATCAGAAGCGCATAGCGGGCAAGCCCTAGGCCACATACTTTTTCTTAACTTCTCGAACTGCTTCTGCTCTCACAAGTACAGCTAGCATCTGCCTCGAAAACATTCCTAACACGACTGCAACGACAAAAGAACCGTTAAGGAATGTTTCAAGGCTGTATAACGCAACCAGTAACTGTCGCTACACTGCGCCTAATTGCCGACACTGAGCGTAACGCAACCTACACAGCAAGCGGCTTTCTCATTGTCCATGCGGGGCAGCTGCCAGACGGAGCACGAACATAACCGACCTGTTTCCGTTCCTTTTCACTTTTTTTTTTTCGACCCGTTGTGCGTCGCGTACACTTCCTTGTAACAGACCGCAGTGACTAAAGACCGAGTGAGTAAGCGCAACTTGACATGGGGCGTCGAAAGAAAACAGACCGGGACAAAGCGCTACATTCAAGTGAAATTTTATTTTCGCAAAATCTCAGTTGAAAGTAGCGCTGTGTGCTTGCCTGTTTTCTTTCTACGTCCTTGTGAAGTCGCGCTTACTCACACTATCATGGATGCTAATCAACTAGTAAAAAGAGGGTACGCGTTGTCCACAGTCGGTTTTACATGTATACCCAAGAAAAATTATAAGCTCCGCACACAGAAATCGCTGTCCCATCTAAGGTAACTTGCGCGGATGCTCCATCCAATCAGGCTTGTGCGTTTCCGTGACGTAAGACGCATAGCCTTGTTTATGAGGTTAGCATAATGCTAGCACCCTTCCTCGGGAAACGATCTTTACGTGGTGTGCCAGTGGGCAAAGAAGACGTTCTACGCTCCTGCGGGTTCGCCTGCGGCGTAGCTTGCCTGTGCGGTTATGCAACTTGTTCTTCTTCTATTGCTTAGAGAAAAAATTACACATCTCCCCCTACGGGCAACCATGGTGGGATGCGAAAGCATCACGGGGGGTGCGCATCGAGTTTCCGTTTCTCTTATGTGACTTAAGTGGTTTTCGAGGCGTTTGAATTACCGCTTGCCGACGCTGACTTTCGGCTTCCCGAGCCTTCCTCTGCTCCGCGGCAGTGGCGCTGCCGCTGCAACTCGCGCCGACGTTTTTCATGGCGTTTCGCACACCGTTGCACAGAAAGAGAATGACGGAAGCACAGCGAACGCGCGGTTTCGCAGCTTCGAGATTCGCTTGCCGGCGCTGCCGTTTACGTTCAGCTTCGCGAGCGTCCATAGCGCCGTTGCGAAGGAGAGTGCCACGGGAGCGAGCGCGCACCGTATTATATACGAGCGCACAGCTGTGGCGGAGAGAGAAAAAAATGTCGCCCGCATCTTCCCACGGGGGGAACTCGAGTAAATGCGTCACAGAGTGGTGGAGGTATCGCGTGAACGTTGCGTAAGTGGGTTTCGCAGAAGCGGCGCTGCCCGACAGATGGATCCGCTGCTCGACGTTCACGAACGGTTGCTGCTTCTCGAGCACGACGTTCAGGATCCACAGCCCGTCGTTGCCGTTTCGCAGCTGCTTCTCGTTCCCCGACTGAAGGATCCGCAGCCCGTCGTTGCCGTCTCGCAGCAGCTTCTAGTGCACGAAGTTCCGGGTCCGCAGCTCGCTTCAAATGCTTGCGTTCAGCGTCGTATGCTCGTCTCTTCGCAGCCTTGTCTTCTGCGTTGCTTGCTGTTGTTGACGCCGACGACGGTGAGGGTGGGGTAACGTTGCCTTCAACGAGTGGTGGGACGCTGATGGAAGGTACTGTTGCTTCCATTGCATCTACTCGAGTCAAGCAAAGCGTCAAGTCAAGCGAAAGCCAAGTAAAGACGCCCTTGACTGAATTCCGAACGTGCGCTCCGCCGTTTATATACACACCGCCCGCGTTCGATCGAGAGGAGGGAGGGACGGAGAGGAGGGAGGGAGAAAGGGAGGGAGAGGAGAGGCCTGATGCCGGCACGAGACGGGCCGAGCATGCGAGGGAGGGATGGGTGAGGCTTGCTGCCGGCACGAGACGAGCCGAGCATGCGCAGTGGGGGTGTGGACGGCGGCCGACGCCGCAGGTGCGACTAAGAAATGCTCCGCATATAAAACGGGAGAGGAGAAACGAAGAGCGGCGGCAGCACTCACGCCACCTCCTCGCGTGAGCGCGAGGAGAGGGGGAGAGTTGGCGCATGCGCAGTATGGGTGCGGACGCCGCAGAACGGACACTGCCCCAAGCATACGATGCTTTCGCATATAAAAATTACAAATCACAGTACCATGTACTTACTGAACTATATCAAATGGGTTGGTTGTCCACTTGAGCTTGTGTGTGTGTTGAGAAAAGATTGCGGGCACTGTGCGCTCTACCATGGGAGGGCGTCAAGCCGCCCCGCAAGGATATTAGAACGATAACCACACTAATTGCGTTTAGAACTTATGGGGGCGATTTAGAATACACCGCACTTTACCATGGGAGAACCCTAAGCTGTTATTTCCATTCACTCGGTATTCTGGTATTATCACGAGCGTTTACCCAGGAGGTTTATTTACCTCCTTGGCGTTTACTAAAATGTGCGCTTAATATCACCATACAACACCAGCACTCGTATCTTCGCCGAAAGCGGCGTATAAAGCTGATACATATTGTCATACAGATTTATGTTGGTGTCGCTGATTTCAGAGCGAGGACACTGTCGTCCCGGGAATTTTTCGTAAGATATTCTGACACCATTCAAAGCCAAACATAATATTTTAGATTATAACGAGGAACTTTTAAT
>NC_051181.1:125733495-125762767 GCF_013339695.2 Rhipicephalus sanguineus
ACATTGTGATTTGTGTACGTCGGGTCATTTGTCTCAGAAAACAAACTACCGCCAGAAAGGAAGGAAGGAAGGAAGGAAGGAAGAAGGAAAGGAAGAAAGAAAGAAAGAAAGAGAAAGAAAAAGAAAGAAAGAGAAAGAAGAGATAGAAAGAGAAGAAGGATAGATAGATAGTTTATAGATAGATAGATAGATAGATAGATGATAGATAGATAGATAGATAGATAGATAGATAGATAGATAGATAGATAGATAGATAGATAGATAGATAGATAGATAGATAGATAGATAGATAGATAGATAGATAGATAGATAGATAGATAGATAGATAGATAGATAGATAGATAGATAGATAGATAGATAGATAGATAGATAGATAGATAGATAGATAGATAGATAGATAGATAGATAGATAGATAGATAGATAGATAGATAGATAGATAGATAGATCAGATAGATAGATAGATAGCTAGATAGATAGATAGATAGATAGATAGATAGATAGATAGATAGATAGATAGATAGATAGATAGATAGATAGATAGATAGATAGATAGATAGATAGATAGATAGCAGGACCGGAAGGATGACCCATCCGTTGTGCTCCGTTGACCTTTCGTGCGATATATGCGCAAGTGTAAAAAATTATCGTGGGAGGATTAGCGATGCACGAGCCCTCTGAATAAGCGACTTGTTCTTGTACACCAATTTATTGGCGAATTATTCACGAATTGTATATACCTTCGTTATCAGTGGAAAAACAGCGCGCAAGAAAACAAAAAAAAGTAGACAAGAAAGGGAACACACAAACCATTTTACAACGGAGCTGTTTAAGCCGGCCGTAATCTGTCCAACGCGAACAAAAAACTTCGCGCCGTGATTACGTCACCGCGCGTTGCCTAGCAACCGGTCGCACAGCTGTACGCCTGCTTCGCTGGCCCATACATTGCTCCACCACAAGCCCGCCTGCCTGACACTGCGCGCAACCGCTCGGTCTCGACAGACCTGACGTCACGGCCAGCCTGCGCATGCGCTCCTTCGTTTTATATGAAGCCAGCGCGTGCGGCGGCGCGCGGCACCAGGCGCAGACATGGGGAGACGTACTAAGAAGGTTCGCTCTGCCGATGAAGAAGCCGCTTACCGGGAATCGCGGCGTGCTGCAAAGTGAGACTGCTGGACTTTGAAGTAGTCCACGACGTATAGTAAGACCGAAACGGCGAGAGGTGACTGTGCTGGACTCGACTGGCACTTGGCATCACTTGGCGTTACTTCGTATAACTTAGCATCACTTTGTGGAACTTGGCTTCCATTCCCTTCGTATGGCCAGCACCATGCTAGGAACCGATCAGTTCCGCTGTGCCTTTAGCCTTGCGCCACTAGTGCAAGCTACGCCCGTCTTTCTTTTTTTTTTTTTGTGCGCTGTTTTTCTTCAGAAAATGATTGCGCATCAACTAGCCCAACTTGCCATCTTGCATATAGCTTTTGCTGCCACTAGAGGTGATAAAATGAGTCGATGCGTATTTATCGAGTTTTCTTTTTTTTATTACGGGCTTCGAGAAGAGAAGAGAGAAATTGAAAATAAAAGAAACACACTAGAAGGGTGTGTATCTCAAGTTGTAGCTGTTGGTGACGAGAGAGAGAATAAACTTTATTGAAGAATTAGAGTGCGTGGCTAATCCCGGGCGGAGCCCTCTTGTAGAGCCCCACTGGCCACGGCGGCTCGCCGGGCCTGGTCTAGGGTCACCAGTTGGCTCCCCAGTGCCAGCTCGGAAAGCCGTGCCTCCCAAGACCACGTTGTGAGTATTTGTAGTGAGCGCACCAACCTAGATACTGCATTGGCTGACATTCACGCAACAACACGAAGCCCAGGAGGCAGCAGGGCTATAGCAGGGCATCGCGCGCCAAGGCATGTCGCCCCAAAATTCGCAGGGAAGTTCGCTCCACGTGGGTTCGCCTTTACGCTGACCTCGTAACAACTTCATTACTGGCTTTCTTCGACTGAGGCTCGGTGTCGCGTAATTCTATTGCGCTAAGGGCGTCAACGGGAGTAATGACGCAGCAGCTTCTTTGAGGGAGGGCTCTCAATCCCTGCGCCCTGTGCTGTATATATAGTGTACCGTGTCCACAAGATGATACCACGTACGCTTGCTCTCCAACATAAAAAGACAAAGGCCGCATCGCAGTAACTACAGCTATAAGACAACTTGCTCCGCTGACCCCGAAGGGGCAGGTCAAGCGGTGCCGTCGATTTTGTTACACTCGGCTCGCGCGCGTTGGAACTAACGACGCGCGTCGTCTCTTCTTTGTAAACGTTTGTGTAACGACCGTCAAAAGTGTTGCCGCGGCCTGTTTCCGCGCGCCGTTCTTTTGAACTCTGCAGCTTGGCTGTTATGGCGCTGTCGTTGTCCTCGCGGCCAGCCCGAGCATGGCAATTTAAAGAAAACAAGGGCAGGAGACAGGGGCGTAACAACGCGCCTCTTACGTGGAGGGCAGCTATATAGCTGCCGGAGGTCAACGCCTAAATTGCGCCTGACCTTGTAACCCTGAGCGTCACATCAGACCTTGTTCGCGTCCCGTGTGTGTGTGTGTGTGTGTGTGTGTGTGTGTGTGTGTGTGTGTGTGTGTGTGTGTGTGTGTGTGTGTGTGTGTGTGTGTGTGTGTGTGTGTGTGTGTGTGTGTGTGTGTGTGTGTGTGTGTGTGTGTGTGTGTGTGTGTGTGTGCGCGCGCGTGCGCGTGCGTGCGTGCGTGCGTGCGTGCGTGATAGAGAGATAGATCGACACCTCAAACCTTGTTGTGCAATCTGTGCGTGAGTACTCTTGGGAGAGATGTGGCGTGTGTGTGTGTGCTCGGATTTTCATGCTGGCTATCTTTATCAGATGTCACGTGGTTGAGACGGCGAAGATTACTGGCGCCGAACCGGCAAAGTTTGAACTCTTTATTGGGCTAGCTTGTCCCCATTAAAACAAAACCATTCATCAGCGGCAAGTAAGGTCAGCCTTTAGGTTAAGAGCGTTGGCTTTCATACATTTTCAATTGTACATTCCAGCGCAATCAAAGGTGGTCAGATAATTTTTGGGGTGTATGCCAAGCATAGGTCGGCACTGTAAGAGAATACTCACTCACACTCACTCACCCCAATATTTTCAGCCTTCGCACTCACTCACGTTCATACTCACGCCTACTCACACTCATAGGCACTCACTCACGTTCATACTCACGCCTACTCACACTCATAGGCACTCACTCACGTTCATACTCACGCCCACTCACACTCATAAGCATTCACTCACGTTCGTACTCACGCCTACTCACACATAAACACTCACTCACGTTCATACTCACGCCTACTCACACTCATAGGCTCTCACTCACGTTCATACTCACGCCTACTCACACTCAGACACTCACTCACGTTCATACTCACGCTTACTCACACTCATAGGCTCTCACTCACGTTCATACTCACGCCCACTCACACTCATAAGCATTCACTCACGTCCATACTCACGCCGAATCACACTCATAGACACTCACTCACGTTCATACTCACGCCTACTCACACTCATAGGCACTCACTCACGTTCATACTCACGCCCCACTCACACTCATACGCACTCACTCACGTTCATACTCACGCCCACTCACACTTATAAGCATTCACTCACGTTCACACTCACGCCGACTCACACTCATAGACACTCACTCACGTTCATACTCACGCCTACTCACACTCATAGGCTCTCACTCACGTTCATACTCACACCCACTCAGACTCATAGGCACTCACTCACGTTCATACTCACGCCTACTCACACTCATAGGCACTCACTCACGTTCATACTCACACCTACTCACACTCATAAGCATTCACTCACGTTCATACTGACACCTACTCAACCTCACAGGCATTCGCTCACGTTCATACTCACACCTACTCACACTCATAGACACTCACTCACGTTCATACTCACGCCTACTCACACTCATAGGCACTCACTCACGTTCATACTCACGCCTACTCACACTCATAGACACTCACTCACGTTCATACTCACGCCTACTCACACTCATAGACACACCCATTCACGTTCATACTCACGCCTACTCGCACTCATAGGCACTCACTCACGTTCATACTCACGCCTACTCACACTCATGAGTGCTCACTCACGTTCACACTCACGTCCACTCACACTCATGAGTACTCACTCATACTCACACTCACAACGTTCAAATGAGTGTGAGTGAGTGCACTCATGAGTGAGTGTGCAGAGTTGATCTTTTTTGTAGTCGTTGAGTGAGACCGTTTGGGACGAACTGGTGACGTTGAGTCCCAGCGAGCCTGGCAGTTCTCAATATTGTTAGGGTGGAGTCCGCGTGCATTCACTTGGAGAAAAATCTGATGCTTCTAAGTCCACGTGAATCCGGCTGAGGAAACCTCTCTTTAGCCTGAATGTGAGTGAGCTTGGCTGAATAGTGTTTTAGCGAGTTTGAGACCAAGTGAGCCCATAAGAAGCAGCATATTTTTTGAGTGAACGAGTGAGTGTGTGCCATAAACTTTGCCGACCCCCTGACAGACATCCTTGGTGCTTTTAACTTACCTTCATACTAACCACAACTCTCACTCCTGAGTACTTACATTCAAAGTCATGCCGACTACCACTCAAAGGCACACACCATGGTTCCTCAATCACTCAGTTTTATTTACCTACCCACACTAACCGATACGTCCATAATAAGGTCTACTCCCACTAATGGCGCTAACTCATGTTCATACAGTCATACTCAATACAGTCATACTCAGTCATACATTCGCACTTATATCCATATCTACTCACACTCGCGTATACTCACACACATCGGTAATCACTCATCTTCATACTCTCGTCTACTCTCATTCATCGGCTCTCACTTTCATACTCACTCTACTCGCACATTTGGGTACACACTCACTTTACTCACTCCACTCACCCTCATTGGTGCTCACCCACTTGCATACTCTTTTATATTTACAGTCATCGGGGCTCACTTACGTTCATTCTCATTTCCACTCACAGCCGTCGATACACACATTCACCGGCACTCACTCAGGTTCATACTCATGTATACTCACTCATCAGCACTCACTCACGTTCGTACTCACTTCTACTCACACTCATGAGTGCCCACTCACGATCATACTGTCACGTGGTCGTGACGTCGATGAAGACAGCAGTCGGCGTTTGCAGGATGAAACTGTTTATTTGGCCGAACTTGTGGCCGGAAAAATGAGAACTAGAACTACAGCAATACACGCTGTACAAATATAGCGGCGAACAGGGCATCGTCCGTCGATCAACTGACAAGCGGTCAATCGCGTCGGCTTTTATACAGGCGGTATCGAACTTTCCAGCAATATCGCTGGTGGCGGCGTTATCTCTAGACAAAGCTGGAACGTTCGCGTGCGGGGCGCAATCTTAACAGAACGATCTACTATAGACGTGAAGCTTCTCGAACAATGCTTCGCGGACAGCGTCGAGCGTTGATAACCGTCCCTGCCGGTCAAACCCGAATACATCAAAACAAGACAAGAAGTGGGCGTGGCATTGCCCCCCTCTGAAAAAGCATCGTCCCGATGCTTGTGAAAGAACATAGAAGAGAGAAAAAAAACAAGTGCATACAAAAAGAAATTACAATAACAAAGGAAGAAAAATAGAGTCCCCAGGTTCGCTAACGCGCAAAAAAACGGCTTAAGGCGCACGACATGGACGACTTCAGGTCGTGCGCGGCGTCGCTGGGAGTTCGTAATGCCGTCCGGGATCACCTCGTAGTCAAGAGCGCCGAGGCGTCGAAGAACCTTGTATGGCCCGAAGTATCGCCGAAGGAGTTTTTCGCTAAGCCCACGTCGGCGTATCGGCGTCCAGACCCAAACACGGTCGCCGGGCTGGTATTCCGCGAAGCGTCGTCGAAGATTGTAGCGACGGCTGTCGGTGTGCTGCTGGGTCTTGATGCGCAGGCGGGCGAGCTGTCGAGCTTCTTCGGCACGTTGTAAGTAAGCGGCGGCATCGAGGTTTTCTTCGTCGGTGACGTTGGGTAGCATGGCGTCGAGCGTCGTCGCCGGGCTCCTTCCGTAGACCAACTTGTACGGAGTCATCTGCGTCGTTTCTTGGACGGCCGTGTTGTATGCGAAGGTCACATACGGAAGGATGGCATCCCACGTCTTGTGTTCGACGTCGACATACATGGCCAACATGTCGGCGATGGTCTTGTTTAGCCGCTCGGTCAGGCCATTTGTCTGTGGGTGGTACGCTGTGGTCCGGCGGTGGCTTGTTTGGCTGTATCTCAGTATTGCCTGAGTTAGGTCGGCAGTAAACGCCGTACCTCTGTCGGTGATGAGAACTTCTGGGGCGCCATGACGCAGGACGATGTTCTCAACGAAGAACTTCGCTACCTCGGCGGCACTGCCTCTAGGGAGGGCCCTCGTCTCGGCGTAGCGGGTGAGGTAGTCTGTAGCTACGACGATCCATTTGTTTCCGGTATGGACGTCGGGAACGGACCCAGTAAGTCCATCCCGATTTGCTGGAACGGCCGTCGAGGTGGCTCGATAGGCTGCAGAAGTCCGGCTGGCCTAGTGGGCGGTGTCTTGCGTCGCTGACAGTCCCGGCAGGTCTTCACGTAACGAGTGACGTCGGCGGAAAGGCGCGGCCAGTAGTACTTCTCCTGTATTCTTGCTAGCGTGCGAGAAACACCCAGGTGTCCAGCCGTCGGGTCGTCGTGCAGAGCCTGGAGGACCTCTGGCCGCAATGTCGAGGGTACCACGAGAAGGCTATCGGCTCGAAGCGGTGAGAAGTTCTTCTTTAGGAGAACACCGTTGCGCAAGAAAAAATGACGCCAGTCCCCGCGTGAATACCTTCGGAACAACGGTGGTCCTGCCCTCGAGGTATTCCACAAGGCCCCTGAGTTCTGGATCCGTTCGCTGTCGTTCGGCGAAAGTCGTCGGCACTTATGATTCCCAAGAAGGAGTCGTCCTCCTTGTCGTCCTGCGGCGGTGGGTCGACGGGGGCGCGAGACAGGCAGTCAGCGTCGGAGTGTTTCCTTCCGGACTTGTAAACGACGGTAATGTCGAATTCTTGAAGTCGTAGGCTCCACCGTGCGAGGCGACCTGAAGGGTCCTTCAAGTTAGCTAGCCAACACAATGCGTGGTGGTCGCTCACAACTTTGAAGGGCCTGCCGTAGAGGTAGGGGCGAAACTTGGATGCAGCCCAGATGATCGCTAGGCACTCCTTTTCTGTTGTGGAATAGTTCGTTTCTGCCTTTGATAGCGACCGGCTAGCATAACTGATGACCCTTTCCTGCCCGTCAGTCTTCTGCACAAGGACGGCGCCGAGTCCTACGCTGCTTGCGTCGGTGTGGATTTCCGTATCGGCGTATTCGTCGAAATGTGCTAGTATAGGAGGCATCTGAAGGCGTCGTTTCAGTTCTTCAAATGCTTCGATTTGCGCCGTTTCCCACTTGAATGGCACGTCGGTCTTCGTGAGGTGAGTTAGCGGTTCGGCGATTCGTGAAAATTCCTTGACAAAGCGCCTGTAGTAGGCGCACAAGCCGAGAAAACGGCGCACGGCTTTCGTGTCGGTGGGGGGCGGGAAGGCAGCGATGGCAGCTGTTTTCCGCGGGTCTGGGCGAACACCACCCTTGCTGATCACGTGACCCAAAAACAGCAGCTCCTCGTATGCAAAGCGGCACTTTTCAGGCTTCAAGGTGAGGCCAGAAGTCTTGATTGCTTGTAGTACAGTGTCAAGGCGCCGGAGGTGTTCGTCGAAGCTTGAGGAAAACACAATGACGTCGTCCAAGTACACAAGGCAGGTCTGCCACTTCAGTCCAGCCAGCACGGTGTCCATAACGCGCTGGAACGTCGCAGGTGCCGAGCAAAGACCAAAGGGCATAACCTTGAACTCGAAGAGGCCGTCTGGTGTTATAAAGGCAGTCTTCTCTCGGTCTCTCTCGTCGACTTCGATTTGCCAATAGCCGGTCTTGAGGTCCATCGACGAAAAGTACCTCGCGTTGTAGAGTCGATCCAGGGTGTCGTCTATCCGTGGGAGAGGGTAGACGTCCTTCTTCGTGATTTTGTTCAGGCGGCGATAATCGACGCAGAAGCGTAGGGTTCCGTCTTTCTTCTTCACTAACACCACGGGTGACGCCCATGGACTCTTCGACGGCTGGATGATGTCGTCGCGTAGCATTTCGTCGACTTGTTTCTTTATGGATTCGCGTTCTCGCGTTGAAACTCTGTACGGGCTCTGCCGGAGTGGCCTGGCATTTTCCTCTGTTATGATGCGATGTTTTGCGACTGGGGTCTGGCGGATTCTTGACGATGACGAAAAGCAGTCCCTGTATTTCAAGAGCAGGGTTTGAGCTGTTCTTGTTTATGCTTCGGAAGGCTAGGATTAACGTCGAAAACTGGTTGAGAAGCTTGGTTCGTCGGTGTTGGCTCGGAAGAATCGGCGATGGCGAAAGCCATCGACGTAGCCGTGATTTCTTCGATGTAGGCGACTGTCGTGCCTTTGTTTACGTGCTTATACTCGTTGCTAAAATTTGTGAGCATCACTGTTGCTTTGCCTCCCCGCAACTCTACTATTCCTCTTGCGACGCAAATCTCGCGGTTAATCAACTGGTGCTGGTCGCCTTCAATGACGCCTTCCAGGTCTGCTACTTTCTGAGAGCCGACGGAAATGATGACGCTGGAGCGAGGGGGAATGGTGACTTGGTCTTCCAGCACATTCAAGGCATGCTTCCCTGGCGGCGTGTACCGCGGTAATGCTTTTTCTGTAGATAGTGTTATCGACTTCGATCTGAGGTCGATGACTGCACCATGAAGGCCTAAGAAGTCCATACCAAGGATGACATCTCGGGAGCAATGCTGAAGGACTACAAAGCTTGCGGGATAAATCCGGTTGTTGATGGAGACCCTCGCTGTGCAGATTCCTGCCGGCGTTACTAGGTGACCTCCCGCTGTGCGGATTTCGGGGCCTTCCCAGGCGGTCTTGACTTTCTTCAGCTTCGTCGCGAACGGTCCACTGATGACGGAATAGTCGGCTCCAGTATCGACGAGAGCGGTGACGTTGTGGCCGTCGATGAGAACGTCGAGGTCACTCGTTCGTCGCCTACCGTTTCGATTTGGTCGCGGCGTCGGATCACGGCTACGTCGGTTTGTCCCCGCTGCTTCGTCGTTGTGTCGTCAGGTCTTCTTCGGGCCGTGAAGTTTCGACGTCAGGGCTTCGTTCGGCTTGCGGCGTGTTCTTTAGATGTCGTTGCGGCGTTGTCGTCGGCGGCGGAGGATCTTCGGTATTTCGTCGTACAGCAACCGCACCTCCATCGGTTGCTGCCCTTAGTTTTCCGGATACGGGCTAGGTGACCGGCCCCGAGTTGGGCCAGTGTATGGTCGGCGTTGGGGAGAGACGTAGCGGCCTGGCGACGGCGAACGGGAAGGTTGTCGGGGCGTCCATTGCGTTCCCGCGAGGTAGTCGGCGATGTCACGTGGTCTTTCCCCTCGCTGTGGACGCGGCGCGTCGATGGCGAATCCACGCAGTCCCATCTGTCGGTACTGGCAGCGGCGGTAAGTGTGGCCAGCTTCTCCGCAATGGTAACAGAGTGGGCGGTGGTCGGGGGCGCGCCAAACGTCGGTCTTCCTCGGCGTGTATCGTTGGCCGGCTGGCGGGCGGTGTGACGTCGGTGGCGGCGGCGGTGGTGCCTGGCGGCGGAACTGTTGAGGCGGCGCGGCGTCTTGACTTGGGCGAGGAGGGGGGGCGTTGCGTCGGGCTGCAGCAGCATAGGTCACTGCTTGCAGCTGCGGCTGCGCTGACTCGGGGGTGCCCAGAGACTGCTGGATTTCCTCTCGGACGATGTCAGCGATCGACGCAACTTCAGGCTGTGGTGAGGGTAAGAGCTTGCGTAGTTCTTCCCGCACGATCGCTCGGATCGTTTCGCGCAGGTCGTCGGAGCCGACAGCATGAACAACTGGGTTGTCTTGAATCGATCGGCGATTATACTGCCGGTTGCGCATTTCCAACGTCTTCTCAATCGTCGTCGCCTCTGAGACGAACTCTTGGACTGTCGACGGTGGGTTCCGCATTAGCCCAGCGAAGAGCTCTTGCTTTACCCCTCGCATGAGCAAGCGGACTTTCTTGTCCTCGGGCATGGCTGGGTCGGCGTGTCGGAACAGTCTGCTCATCTCTTCCGCGTACAGCACCACGTTCTCGTTTGGAAGCTGCACACGGGTTTCCAGCAGAGCTTCGGCCCTCTCCTTGCGGACGACACTCGTGAATGTGGCAAGGAATCTGTGCGAAAAATGTCCCCGTCGTGAGGCTTCGCTCTTGGTTCTCGAACCAAGTTCGGGCAGAGTCCTCCAAGGCGAAGTAGACGTGTCTTAACTTGTCTTCATCGGTCCATTCGTTAAAAATGGCGACGCGGTCGTACTTCTCCAGCCAACTTTCCGGGTCTTCAGCAGATGATCCGTGAAAGGTCGGTGGTTCCTTTGGGCGCTGTAGCAGCACGGGTGCAAGCGGCATGGTTGCTGTCATTGTCGCTGTTGTGTTGGTCATGGTCGGGGTCTTCCTGGTCTTGTCGGGTAAAGGCTGGTATTCTGGAGGTAGTCCTTGTGTCCTGCGGCTTGCTCGCTGTTCGGGGTAGGCGTCGATGTCTTCGTTGCGGCCCGGACTGGGTTCACGGCCTGACGGGGGCGACCGGAACATGAGCGAAGCAGCACCTCCACCAGATGTCACGTGGTCGTGACGTCGATGAAGACAGCAGTCGGCGTTTGCAGGATGAAACTGTTTATTTGGCCGAACTTGTGGCCGGAAAATGAGAACTAGAACTACAGCAATACACGCTGTACAAATATAGCGGCGAACAGGGCATCGTCCGTCGATCAACTGACAAGCGGTCAATCGCGTCGGCTTTTATACAGGCGGTATCGAACTTTCCAGCAATATCGCTGGTGGCGGCGTTATCTCTAGACAAAGCTGGAACGTTCGCGTGCGGGGCGCAATCTTAACAGAACGATCTACTATAGACGTGAAGCTTCTCGAACAATGCTTCGCGGACAGCGTCGAGCGTTGATAACCGTCCCTGCCGGTCAAACCCGAATACATCAAAACAAGACAAGAAGTGGGCGTGGCAATACTATGCCTACTCGCACAAATCAGTACTCACTCACGTTCACTATCGCCTACTCGCACTCACTGGTACTCACTCACGTTCATAGGTCTACTCACGCTCACGAGCACTCAGTCACTGTTATACTCACGCCAACTCACACTCATCGGTAGTCACTCACGTTCATAGTCGCGTCCTCTTACCTTCGTCGATACTCACATTCATACTCACGTCTATTCACTTTCATGAGAGCTCACCTACGTTCACACTCACGTCTACTCACAATCATCGGTAATCACTCACGTTATACTCATGGCAACATACAGTCGATACTCACGTTCATTCTCAGGTCCACTCACTCTCGTCAATACTTACTCACATACAGCTCCCTTCTACTCACACTCAACAGTACTCACTCACGCTCATAATCACGCCTACTCACACTACTCGCACTCATTGGTACTCACTCCCGTTCATACTCACGTCTACTCACACTCATGAGTACTCACTCACGTTCACACTCACGCCTACTCACACTCATGAGTGCTTACTCACGTTCACGTCCACTCACACTCACGAGTACTCACTTTCATACGCCTACTCACACTCATGAGCACTCACTCACGTTCATACTTATACCTACTCACACTCATGAGTGCTCACGCACGTTCATACTCATGACTACTCACTCTCATGAGCACTCACTCATGTTCATACCTACTCACACTAATGAGTGCTCACTCACGTTCAAACTCACGACTACTCACCCTCATGAGCGCTCACTGACGTTAACACTCACGTCCACTCACACTCATGAGCACTCACTCACATTCATACTCATACCTACTCACACTCATGAGTACTCACACACGTTCATACTCACATCTACTCACCCTCATGAGTGCTCACTCACGTTCACACTCACGTCCACTCACACTCATGAGTCCTCACTCACGTTCATACTCACATCTACTCACACTCATGAGTACTCACTCACGTTCACACTCACGCCAACTCACCCTCATGAATGCTCACTCACGTTCACACTCACGTCCACTCACACTCATGAGCACTCACTCACGTTCATACTCACGACTACTCACACTCATGAGTGCTCACTCACGTTCATACTCACGCCTACTCACCCTCATGAGTGCTCACTCACGTTCATACTCACGCCTACTCACCCTCATGAGTGCTCACTCACGTTCACACTCACGCCTACTCACGCTCATGAGTGCTCACTCACGTTCACACTCACGTCTACTCACACTCATGAGCACTCACTCATACTCACACTCACAACGTTCAAATGAGTGTGAGTGAGTGTGAGGGAGTGCACTCATGAGTGAGTGTGCCGAGCTATGATGCCAAGCCTGTTTGCGTTGCGCAGGTCATCTGAGTAGAATCATTGATAACACTGGAGACGCTTCCTGTCACTATATTGTAGCCAAGGCACGGGGGTTTGCCCTTACGCAGCACGGGTGGCCCTTATGCAGCAAGCCTCAACATCGACTCGCCGCGAGCGGATGCGGCTACGAGCGAGACAGAAGAGAAGCAGTGCGGCCAATCGTTACCGCGCGTGCCTTTCATTCCTCGTGCTTCTTCTTCTATCCTCCTCTTCGTTCTTGAAGAACAATGCGCTTGGAGCTACAGGCGCTACAGGCGACTCGCAACATTAGGCACAGCGCGCGGTACAGTGTACGCCGGTATGTAGAAGTGCGACGGGGGAAGAAATAGGTAAAAGCGGGGTAGGCGAGGCGAGGAGGGGGGGGGGGGGGGGGTTAGATGGTTGCGAGCAGTCGCATCGGCGCGCGCAGAATGACCCGGGCGTTCGAGGCAGCGTAGTAGAGTTGCGACTTCCCTCCCCATTCGACCTCCTCCCCACATGACGATCCAGCTATAGAAGCAGGCACCACGTTGCCGCCGTCGTTAACAGGGCTGTACGATCTATCTAGCATCCGCGAAGAACAAGACCTCTCGCTGTTTTGTAAACGTACGCAGCGCTCAGGTCATTTTGTCTCCTATATGCTGCAGCCGACTCGTCGCCGTCATTTAGCGTCGTCGTTGTCCTTTTCGCTTTTGTGCGCTGCTGCTGGGACGGCCGACCTGCTTCGTGGGCTGTCCCGCGTTGTGTGGGCCGTCGTCTTGTCTTCGGCCGGGGACAAGCGGAAAGACCGGAACGCGAGGCTAGCCGTAGAGGAAACGACGGCTCGCTGGAAGTCCTGCCGTTCTGTTCTTTACATTTTTCGTTTCTTATCCTCTTTATTTCTTTTTCTGTCTATATTTATGTTGTTCGTGAGGTGCCAGACGCTGGTCGCGCAATGCAGCTATCCGGTTTGACCCGCGCCTCGCGTCGTCGGAATGGCACGTGCTGTACGGAAAGGGTAGGGGGAAGGAAGATGAATTCGGTCGGTCGCCTCGTTGTAAAGCGCACGTGTGAAAACGCGGGTCATTGATCATGATGGAGCCGTTGAATTGCTGCTTTTATTTGTCTTTATAGTGCTTGCGAATTACTCGCACCCGTTCTCTGAGAAGTAAACTCTCGAAGCTGAAGCAGACTGGCGAGGCACCCATGTTCTGCCAGCTTCAACAGCTTAAGGACCCCGAGACACAAGAAAAAGCTGAATATTTCCGCTGCTTTTGCAGCGGGAATATATTTGCCAAGAGTTTGTGGATCCTCAAGAAAACCCGCTACAGGAATACACTCGTGTTTTCTTTAAACCACCTTCGTGCGTCCCGTCTTGTGGCGCCACAGCGGCAATAGACTCACCGTTTTCGGGGTACGCAATAGGCCGCACTTTTCATTTTTTTATCGAGCGGCCGTGCCTCTATAAAGTTGTATTTTAAGCAGGATGGGGCTAAAAGTGTATCCCCAGGATGGGCCCACGACGTCACGCGATGACGTCTCGCATGCCATCGTCGTTTCGTCAAATGTGAGCCTAAGCGCGGAGACAGACAGTCCAACACGTCGTGCGATGCAGAAAGCTTCGAAATTAGGGGGAGGGGGGCAAGATCAACGCAATTGTCTGAGAAGAAAAAGAAGTAGTCTACTTTTGTCTTCGAGTCGTCTTAGGCGGATGCATAAAAGAGCGTACGACTTTTTTATGCAGTCTTTGTCAACCTTATCTGGCCAAATGAATACAAATAGAGCTCGAACACAAAATAAGCATTCTCGACCAAATTTTATCGGCCTGACTGATTATAGCGTCGCTCTTTGTAGATAAATCTTCCTTAATTGTGCTTACCGATTCTGCAGGCTACATTCAGACGCGCCGCAGCAGGTCTGCTGCGTCTGGCGCCTCTCTCGCCTTCATACTCCATGAATCTCTGAGCTCGCTAAGCGGAATCTATATATAGTCCAGAAAGAAGCAGGAGAAGGCTTATGAACCCCTGCGCCCGAGCTCGGACCCCGCTTGATTTACAGGGCACGCAGGAAGGGGCCCGAGCGATAGCAAAACACATGGTCGGGTCACTCACGCTTGCACGCATTCCTCTTTAGGTTTCTCTTTCGTGTTTTCTCTTGTTTTTTTCTTCCTTCTTTATTTTCACAGCAGGCCGCGCGTGCGTGTCTGGTTTTAGGGGAGAAGGGTCCGGAATTCGGCGGGTAGGGTGGAGGCATGGATGCCACTCGATAATACACCTCCTTCGTTCGCTTATATGGTGCTGCGATCTTCTCTTGCTTTTTTTTTTTCAAGGAACACTAAAGAGAAAAACGATTTTTCTCGTGCTAGTAAATTGCTCTTTCACAATACTAAAATCGCCACGCTCGCTGCGAGAAGACGCTTGATAAGCGCGAAAACGCGCAAGAAGGAAAATGTGGGTGGCGACGCCCCCTTGAATTTACCGCGCCAATAGCCGTGACGTCATATGTTTTGACGGCGTCTACTAGGGCTGACGTAGTTCCTAATCGGTAAATGGGAAGTACAGTGTCCGTTGAGGGGGCAGGGGACTTAACATATCAAGTTTCAGAAAATTTCTTTGAACCGATGTGACCGAAATACGAATGAAACACTTTAAAATCCGTGACGTCACGTGTGGATATTCCGGCGCAAAATTTAAAAATTGACCCTCTGACCTTGATTTTTCTTCTGATATTGAACCTATGACGGTGAAATTATCGACAGTAGAATTTTTCCGACGATAGTTTATCAGTCTAAACTGATTCGTTTTTTTCACTTTAGTGTATACCTTTAAAGGGACATTAAAGTGAAACAATAAATTAGTTTAGACTGATAAATTAAGCTCTCAAGACCATAGTGTCATTATTGTCAATGTCAAATGCCTCACTTTTAAACTTCCCGCCCAAATAACCGATTGTGACGTCACGGATTTCAAATTGTTTTTTTTTTCCCCACATTGCCTCAACTGAAATTTTTTTTTTAAACTTCTGGCTCCCCCAGAAGGCAATGTACTTCATTTTTACAAATGAGGAACTACGTAGGAGACGCTGTCCAAATCAGTGACGTCACGGTAACTGGTGCGGGAACATCAATGTGGCGTCGCCATTCGCATTTTCTGATTGCGCGTTTTCTCGCTTACCAAGCGTCCTCTCGCAGCAAGCGTGGTGTTCTTGGTATCGTGAAGGGGTGATTTACTAATACGAGAAGAATCGTTTTTCTCTTCAGTGTCCCTTTAAGGCATTGTCCGCGTACTGTATTTTTGTCTCATTTGTCCCGCGGGATACGAGTCCTCGTGCGCGCGTCGTTTCCCTCCAGCAGCTTGTTTCCTCAACATGGCTCCTTGCTGCGTGAAGCGGAGTTTAGCGTGCACAGAGGAGTCGCCGCTGCCCATGTTGCTTTAGAGGCATAGATGCAGGAGGTGTGGAAGGAAGAGGGCTCGGACTTCCTTTGTTTATACTGCGAGGGCCTCCAAACAGCCAGCAGCGCGTGCCAATGGCTGAGCCAGCGGAAAGCCCGGGACACGGCTGTCGAACGTGGCTGATGGAGGGCGACCAACTTCGGAAGAGGGCCGAAAGGAAAGGACGGCGAAAGGGGCCCCAGCGCGTCGGCGTTGATACTGTTCTTATTGTTCTAGTTTTCGCGCTTGTACTCGGTCTTGCTGTCGCTCCTTTCTTGTTCTTCGCTTTTGTCGTGTTGGGCGTTTTTCGTGCACAGGCGAAGGCTGACCGTACCAGTATTGCTGCGTGCCTTTGTGTAAACTACGTCTTGCGGCGGGGAGGGGGGAGGAGATGAGAGAAAGTGAGAAGAACGGAGGAGGAGGAGGAAGAGAGCTGGACGGAAGGACGAAGCACGTTTTCTCATTTGGTCGGCGCATGGCACCGGAAACGCAATTGTGGCAGGAAAGAAGGACGCACGTTCTGTCTCTTTTCTTTCACTTATGTCACGATGGCTCTGTACCGTCGACGTGCCTGTCTGTCCCGGTGCCTTGGAAACGTCTAGGACCCTTGCGTCTCTTTCTGAACGCTTTTTATTCTCTCAAGCTGTTTGACGATTGACCGACCGCCTTCTCTAATAAGGGGTCTTAGGTTGCCCTTATAAAGATATTGCCGTTTATACGTAATAACAAAAGTTTGTGAGAGGTGTGGTGTTGTCTGTTGTAACGATGGTAGCAACACCTTGTGGCGCCTCGTTCAATTACAACACGTTTAGAGTTAGCTTTACGTAGAACGCGTTAGTGTTTTTTTGGTGGAAAATTATGGGGGGGGGGGGGGGGGGGGGGAGTACACGTAAACGACCACGTCGCTGCCTACACTTTGCGCTAACTGCCTCTCGTAAGCGGTGACACGAATACGAAATGATAACACTCGATGATTACCTCCGACGTCACGATCGATTGGCATCAACTCTTACAAACATCTCTATGGTAGTAGCTCTATATTCTTTAAATATCTGCATTGAATAGCCAATACTAGAGTAATAGTGAATACTCTCGATAGGGAAGGCAATCGTAGCCGTACGTGGTAAAAAAGGGAATTAAACAGTGCGATTATGTTAGGTAGTGTTTATAACCGTCAATGATGAGTTTACCTGAGAGAAAACAGGACTGGTGATATCGCTGGGAGAGGTCCTTCGTGTTGTTGTTCAACACGAAATACACTGATGATGACGCTCGCTTTGTGCGTGTTGGGTTCTGACCTTGTTTACCTAGTCTCTGTCTTTCTTTGTTTCCATCTTTCTTTCCCGTTCCCTTTGTGTAGGATAACAAACCACGAGTTTCAACTCGGATTGAGGGGGGCGACGCAGTGTGTCTGTATTTTATACTTATGTTTTCTCTGGATGGAAACATACCTTTACGGGGGTCGATGATAACAGCAGGAATTAGGGATGCGCACACTTACAGTAACCACGTAACAGAGTGGCTACTTTACAGTCTCTAGTCTAAAGTACGGTGCTCGGCAAATAATTCATAACTATTGTGCTTTCTTGTTTTTAGAGTTCAACGCCCTTGAAATCTCGGTAAACAGCGGACATGGCAAGCAAGCGCAACTGGCTAGCGCAGATTGAGTTCTTTCTTTCTTTCTTTCTTTCTTTCTTTCTTTCTTTCTTTCTAATCGTAGTATTTTTCTTCTGTCTTCCTTGCTTCTTTATTTCTTTCTTGATCTCTTTCTGTAATGGCTTATCTCCTCCTTTCCCTTATCTTAACCCTCACATCACCTCCTCACCTTCACTTCTATTTCGCACCCCGTGCATGTTATACTGTACATGACTAATAATAATATCTGGGGTTTAACGTCCCAAAACCACCATATGATTATGAGAGACGCCGTAGTGGAGGGCTCCGGAAATTTCGACCGCCTGGGGTTCTTTAACGTGCACCTAAATCTAAGTACACGGGCCTCAAACATTTTCGCCTCCACCGAAAATGCAGCCGCCGCGGCCGGGATTCGATCCCGCGACCTTCGGGTCAGCAGTCGAGCGCCATAACCACTAGACCACCGTGGCGGGGCATACTGTACATGACTATGCTGTGGTATACCCTCTCACCTCCTCCTTTTCCTCCTCCTCGCCCTTACATCAGTCCTCCTCACCCCCACCTTCCTTTCCGATGTACTTGCTCAACTATTGTCGGATACAACTTAAGAAGTCAGGATAGGGGCCAAACGACCGAAGCGCGGCAGCCGATCGCCTCCCCTACTAAAGAAATAGGCACCGGGCGGCCGTCGTAAGGCGCCAGCTACGCCTCTCCCAAAAAGCGCCCCAAGCGGCGGCAGGGACAGCACTGGCATGTGAAGCAGACGACGCGGAGCAGGCTCTGCTACTTTCGGCACGTATTTGAAGAGAAGCGCGGCGTTTCTTTTTGAGCAATTCGAAGCTGTATGCTGTTGCGTTTGTTGCCGAGACGCAAAGAGAAGCGGCAGCAACAGTGTTCTTTTGAACAATGCACGAAGCATTCGACTCTCGGACATGTTTTCAGACAACGGGGCCCGTCGTCGGGCTTCAGGCAGACTCCCGCGCAGTCATTTGCGGTCGTGGACGCGTTTAATGGCTGCCAAGTCATCTAGAAAGAATGACACGGTGTCCCTCTCATGTCCACACCGATGAGTGCTGTCGGAGCATCAAACGAGTCAGCTTCTTTGCGTGGTGCTGTGCTTGTAGGCGTTTGTTCTCGTTCGGAGACGGACCAGAGGGGGCACGATTCCCCCTCCCTTTCGGGACCGCAAATGAGGCAGGCCCGATTGGCGACACGATGTAAAATAAGCATCTTTGCATTTTAACTGCCGAACTCGCTGTTCCTCATTATTGTCTGGAAGCCCCCGGCGCGAAGGCGAGTCCTGACAGCGCAAGTGCACCCATGGCTCTGCCAGTTTTTTTGCGCAAGTTTCAAAGACTTGACCAGCTGGCGTACGCGTTTTCGTGCGTCTGCTCTGGAGAAGGGTCTCCGCTTGCACGAAGCAGGTCACGTGCACGATATCACAGAATATAAAGGCGACAACGAGTGCGAATAGCGTTGCAAGTGCGCCCCGCAGACGAAGCTTAACGGGATAAGCTACGATGTGGAGCTAGATGTAAGTAGCACCATTTCTATTTTTTAAATGCGAAGCATTTCTTAGCGAACCCTAGGCACTTTGAGCGTTTCTATCTATAGGTATCTGTTTATCTAGCCGCCTACGTCTGGGTGCTCTCGTGATCGCCTCCTTAACTTGGTGTAGACCAAAATTGGCATGGGAGGGTAAGCGGATTTGACGAATATGACTGTCTGCTCATGACATGAATAAAGTGAAAATCCTGTCGCGTACGTCGTCAAACCCTTTCCTCCAGACACGTGTCGCACATACCCGTTTACCACGGGCATCGGTGTACGGGTATGCGCCACAGGTGATTGACAGTTTATATCTACCCAGGAACGGCGAGAACAGACATTGGTAATTTTTTTTTAATTTCGAGAGTTTGCCCAATGGCATACATAGTTAAATATACAGATAGAGGACGGCTTCCGCTATATACATCAACAGTGCTCTCTGGTGGGGCCCATAGAGCCACAAATCATAATCCGGTGGTCTTGTCGGATGAAGGCCCACTGTTCTCAGATAGCGCCGCCGTATCTGATTAAAATGCGAGAGCGTTAAGAAAAACCGACAACGTCAGCGTTGACCCGACGAATGCAGAGAATAAAAATTAGGATGCCAGCAGGAATCGAATCCAATGGTTCTGCGTGGCAGTCAGGTATTCAACCACAGAACCACGCCAGGTCTCGAACCTGCTTTGGAAAAACACCCTATGCAGGCGTAATGTCGGTGCAACGTCAATTGTGGTTGTGGTGCTGGCTATCTAATTTTATAACAAAGCAATAAACACTACATATGCACTCCTATGATACAGGCGTCATGTCAGGTTAACGTCTGTGGTTCCAGTGTTTGCTCTGCTTTTATAGCAGTGTAATAAACGGTACATTTGTATTCCTATCTGATACAGCAAGCTAAATTCAAGCGTTTCTCGACCCCGGAGGAATACGCAAACGAAAGTTACGTATGATGTTCACATAATCGCACCGTAAAGTGCACTTCACTGCGAAAATACTGACGTATGTGCTGTAACGTGGGTGCTGACGTACGTTACGTCAGGCCATAAGTTACCCTTTGAACGCCAGTGTAGTCGACGTGCCTGGTAAGACCACGATGTGTACACAACTACTGCACTTACAAAACACGTCGATCCACCTCGTAACGCTTGGCTCAACACCAAAAAAAAAAAAAAAAATGCAGCATAGAACTACTCGCTGACTGCTTCGCATGAAACCAATTCCCACAAGGCGTGGAATCTGCCGAATATTTAATACCTTGTTACTCTGTCTACACGTTAACATTGTCTCCCAACATTTGAAAAGGATACCCTACGTCTCCTATTCGATTTTCGGCTTTTTTAACGCAATGCTTGGTCGATCGCACATGCTGTTCCTCCGGTATACATCGTGCAAACTCCTGTTCCCGTTTTGCTTTCCTTTTCTTTTCGATGCGTCGCCAATTCTAATATTTCAACAGCTATCCTCAGTCTATGTATTTCACGTAGCTTGACGCAACGAGGGCCGTCGTTAGCAGCCGGTGCGCGAACAAGGCCGTCGGGGACGGCGATTGCAAACGGGAACCGATGGAACTGGATCTACTCCCCAGCTTCATCCATGTTTGCATAGCTGTTTGTGAAGCCTACAGCGCAGCCTGTCTGCTCGGGCTTGGTTCCCGGGGCCTTTCGGCAGCGCAGGACACAAGCGACGAGAGCACAATGAAGCGCAGCCAACATCCAGCACCGCGTCCCCGCAGCAAGCGCCTGCTCCTTTCTGGCACTCACATTCCACTAGTTCCGCGCCTCCACCGAAAGAGGCGCCACCAGTCCAAACTCGCCCCACGCCCGGTGCCTATAGTCCCGACGCTCACGCACGCGCTGATGTTCTCCGAAGGCGGAGCCACCGGCCATCCCGCTCGTGACGTCAGTCCCGAGTGCGCGCCCAGTGGTGCAGCAGGCTTGTGTTCATCCGCCTTTGAGGAGGGAATGCCGCCGGCTTCTAAAGTTGTATCCGACTATACACACGGCTATGCCATTCTGTATACTCTCCCGTTTTCCTTTCCTTCCTCTTTATCTTCCCATCACTTCTCCTCACCCTCACTTCCCTTTCCCACCCCCTTGCTATACTGTATTATGCACGGCTATGCTATGCTAGGAGCTGCTTGGCACATACCCACTGTCTGTGGCGCATCGCGGCCATTACCTATTGCAAGAATTGTAGTAGTTTTCGATTGACATCGGGGCGTAATGCTTGTACAAGGTTTAGTTGCGAAGCTCCCGAGTTTCCCTTCGATCGCATGTACCTCGCTACTTCTATTTATGGCGCGCGGCAGCGTTAATTACGACAGCGGCGGCTGTCTCCGACAGCTGACTATACAAGCCCGAACATCGTTCTTTATACCAACGATCCCGCGACACGCAGCAAGTGGCGCAGCTGCACTTTATGGCGCCTCCATACCCGAACACCACACTCGGAGCCGATGTTGAATCTGCTGGCGGCGGTATGCGCCGCTTATGCTCGAGGCATATACCATTCGCCTCCGTGCGCCGCCAGAAGGCGCCGGAGGCGGAATAATGCTCGGCCCTTGTGCGAAAGAGCTAGTGATCCTGCGAGGGTCCTCTATAGCTTTCCTGTTTCCCTTTTTACTTGTTTACCTTGTTTTGTTATTTTCTTTTGCTTTTCTTCCTGTCCGAAAGAAAGAAAGAAAGAAAGAAGAAAGAAAGAAAGAAAGAAAGAAAGAAAGAAAGAGTGTTCGGCTCTACGGGGTGGGGAAGGACGCCATCGTACAGCGCGCTGACGAGGAGCGCAGCGACGTGTCACCAACTTCTGTCGTCCTCCTTGAGATGCTGATGGGAGCCATGCCGGATATGGCGAACGCAGCGTGGCTCGAGCCAGGCTTTCGTAATGACGAGTGGTGTCAGCTGGGAGGTCCGCGCCACTTTCGCTGAGTAGTCGTCTTCAGGCGTGCTCTATAGCTGCCTGTCTGCACCTTCCAATACGGGAAATATTGCGGGTCATAGATGTTAACAGCGGCTGTGCAAGGCGGAGGAGGAAAGGCAAGAAAAGCAGGGAGGTCAACCTGGAGCGCATACGGTTTGCTACCCTACAGCGGGGTAAAGGGATGAATGTCTGTGCAAAGAGGCGTTAAATACATATAGGCTAAATCGCTGTATAGTATAGGCGAGCAGAGTCAGTGCTGACAAGTCTTATTTTGTGCTGTGAACAGCAGTGAGCTTGCGCATGTGCTCTTTTTCCCAATGGCGACTTGGACCAATCGCACCGGTGCGCAGTTTCGTCCAATCGTCGCAGCGCCTGGGCTGCGTACCGATGCGATTTATCGAAGCTGCTAAGAGTGTAGGGCAGCAAATCTCTCTCTCTCTCTTTCGCTGGTTCCTTGTTATCTTTCTAGTCCCTTCTCGCACTGTCTTGACACTTCCTTTGCACCAATAAGCAGTAAGGAGTTTATCCCCGATAAAGAAATCTTATATTAATATTCCTGTTTATTTATTCTTTTTTTTTAATTTTACGGCGAAGCCTCAGCGTCGCTGTTACAGCGTGACGTAACCGAGGCAAACGTGCTTTATCTTGAATAGTATCATGAAAAACGTTCTCTGTATAGCGCTACCACCACGCGGACAGACGGAAGGGACAGTGTACGCTTCTACGCGACGTACCAGCTAGCCTGGATTACGAACTCAAGTCTGAGCACTAATCCGTCTACCTTACATTTGGCATTCGCACTTCATTTATCGAACATAATTGAAATCAACGACATTTCTTGGCCTCAGTTCGAGCTGTCAATTGTTTGCAATAATGTATCGCGGCCCCCGAGCAGCGCTTCTCGGTTTGGAATCCAGAAACTAATAAATGAATATAGCGAAAAAAAAAGGAAATGAAAAGAAAGAAAGAAAGAAAGAAAGAAAGAAAGAAAGAAAGAAAGGAAGGAAGGAAGAAAGAAAGAAAGAAAGAAAGAAAGAAAGAAAGAAAGAAAGAAAGAAAGAAAGAAACCGATGCTGGAATTTCACGCTTCAAATAACCACCGGCGTATACCAAGAACGCAGCCGGACATAGACATAGTTTTTTCCAGCAAAATATAGGCAAAAAGCGTAAGAAAAAGAAAAGGGAAAAGGGCCGAGGCTACCAGATCTGAGAAACAGAAGCTATGTGAGCAGGACACCACACAAGTTCCCCCGATCCTAAAATCTCATTAACCTGGCATTTTTCAATTAGGGGATCGAAACGCGATACGTACGCTGTACGTAGACGCTCCGCATTTTTTTTCTTTCTTTTTTTAAGGGGACGTATATACGATGCCTTCTTCGCTTCTTGTAGTTGTGTACGTTGTCTTCTCGCGGTATCGATCGAATTCGCTGTCCTCTATACATTATAGAACAAGGGACCAAGCCACGTGTGGTCATGTGTACAGGACGTCCGCCAGAGACACCGTCGCAACTTTTTCCCGGCGTTTTCGGTCTCCGCGGCCATTACCCGCCTCATTACCTTTTTAACGCGCAGAATTATGTATACGCTCTGTTCATACTCGCCGCAGCCTGCGGTGCACAGTCTGTTCTCCTCGTTGCTGTAGGAATATACCAATAACGGTGATCAAATAAGACGCAGAAGGAAGGAAAAGAAAAAAGCACTGTATTTGTGCAGAGTAATCTAAGCTACATCCCTTTCAAAGCTATACTGTAGTAACAAGACATTGCATCATTTATTCATACGTGGTGAGTGCTTGCAATCTCACTGCTTCAGATTAAAAAAAGAAAGAAAAGAAATTCTGGTACGCCGAGTAGAAATTCTGTCACGTTGATCGCTGCCGGCCACTATTGCAACTTAAAAGTAAAGTGTGGGAACTGGCCAGTTGGTATTATATTATTCAACTACTCAGCTCAAAAAGTAGACACAGTGCACACAGAATTGACGAGGACCACCACAAGTTATGCGCTGGTCCTCGTCAATTCTGTGTGTACTGTGTCTACGTTTCGCGCTGAGCAGTTCAATAACACTACTGCAACTTTGGCTAGTTCGAATTATTTATTATTGTTGTCCTTGATGTGTTGGAGTTATTTAGTATCTTTTTTATAACTAGTTTGTGAGATAACTTGACTCCTGGATCGATCTTACTCAGCATACTTATTTTCTGCGTTTCTTTTGCTCACATCCTTTCAGCACGTATTCATATTAGCATGTTTCCTTAAGCAACCTAATTCCTGGCCTATATATGTTCTCCCAAGTTTGCATACGTGCCTCACTTGAGGATAACCTTCGTCGTCAAATCGCGCAAGTTTGGGTAAGTAAGCCTGCGTGGTACAGCTTGATATTGTTTAGGTTGTCCCTCGTGGAGTATGAACAAGAGAAAATTCGGCAGATCCCACGTACCGTGGGAGTCGATGTTATGCGAAGCATGCGGCGGGTAGGTGACTGTGGCGTAACTTTTTTTACTGAGCGACAAGCTACAAAATGGCTGTAAAGATATGTTTAAATTTTATACGCACACATATATATGTTGAAGAGCCGCATATGTGTCCCGAGAACGCACGCACGTTTCACGAATTTGTGTGCATGTGTAGAAGAAGTTCTTGACAGTTCTTGAACAAGGGCATCATCACCGTGATCAGTGAGCACCAGCAGCTGGTCATGACTTGTTATAGGATCCAGTCGTGATCGTGGTGACGAGGGATCGACGTGTAGTGAAGTATGTGGTATAGCAGAGCTGTTGGAATTCTTGGATGCCTCGGTTCCTACACCTACACCCGTTCATTACGTCACATTTTAGCATAAAAAACGACACACGGCTCTTGCCTGCTTAGTGTGAACAAGGAACCCGTATGGGTCCCGAAACGTCTCTGTGTTTTTCACCTTGACTTGGTCAGTGACCGCATCTACATCCTCATGCCTCGGTCATTTCGTCGACAAACCGGCTGTCGACAGAGCCGGCAACAAGTAGGAACCTGAAGCCACCCTTCGCGTTGGTGAGGTATAGGCCGTCGAGGCTGGCAGGCCTGGATATTGCTACGTGGACCAACATCAGTGGATGGTGTTTGTCGTATTCGTAGACTACCTGGGCGTATGTGGCCTACGTAGCCTAGTCTACAAAGCGGCTGTCAATCAATCTGGCATCATCCTCGGTCAGCATGAGGCCATCGCCCAGCCTCGTAAGAAATGAAGTGGACACTGCGTCGCTCTTGCGGACTAAGTGCAATTTACGATGCGGTGATGTGGATATCATATGTAACTTTCGTTAATGTATTCCTCGGGGGTCGAGCAGTGCTTCAATATCTATAGCTTGCCGAATCATATGAATACAAACGTAATGTTTATTAGACTGCTATAAAAGCGGAGCCAAGACTGGAACTACAGACGTTAATCTTATATGATGCCTGTATCGTAGGAGTACACATCGTAGGAGTATCGTGTAGTGTTTATTGCTTTCTTGTAAAATTAGATAGCAAGCACCACAACCACAATTGACGTTGCACCGATATTACGCCTGCGTAGGTTATTTTTCCAGACCAGTTTATAGACCTGGCATGGCTCAGTGGTAGAATACCTGATTGCCACGCAGAATGCTTGGGTTCGATTCCTGCAGGGATCCTAATTTTCATTCATTCCATTCGTTGAGTCAACGCTGCCATTGTTGGTTTTCCTTAACGCTCTAGTATTTAAGTTACCGATGTCCGTTCTCGCCGTTCCTGGGTAGATATAAACTGCCAATCACCTGTGGCGCATACCCGTACACCGCGGCCCGTGGTAAACGGGTATGTGCCACACGTGTCTAGTGGAAAGGGTTTGACGACGTACGCGACAGGATTTTAAAGTTATTCATGTCATGACCCGGCAATCATAATCGTCAAATCCTCTTACCCTCCCGTGCAAATTTTGGTCTTCACCAAGTTAAGGAGGATTCATGAGAGCACCCAGACGTAGGCGGCTAGATAGATAGATAGATAGATAGATAGATAGATAGATAGATAGATAGAAACGCTCAAAGTGCCAGAGGTTCGCTAAGAAATGCTTCGCATTTAAAAACATCAAGGCAGCTTCGTACTTGTGGTGCCAAGCCTGAAGGAAGTGCGGAGCTGGGAAGCCTTCTTGGTTTCTCTTCGGTTTTCTCTTTCTTTCCTCCTCTCTTTCTCTCTTTTTCTCTTTTCCAGCTTTTTCTATCATGTCTTTCTCTATTTATTTCTATTTATTTATTCTCTCTCTCTTTATCTATTTCTTTCTCTTTCTTGCTCTATCTACTTTTCTTCCTACTTTTTCCCTTTCTTTCTCTCTCATTCTATTTCTCGCTCGCTTCCTCTTTTTTTTTCTCTCTCTTTTTATGCGTGGCTTTGCCAGCGTTACGCCAAGCGACGACACCATATTACGACAGCCCGGGCCCCTGAAGTGCTCCGCACTTGATATCATCATCAAGGCGCTCGAAGAGCAAGAGGAGGAAGACTTCTCCTTGGCGCGAGCGCACGCTCAATATGCTACAGGTGGCTATGCTATACGTGGTTTTGCCAGCGTTACGCCAAGCTATACATGAAACGACGACAGCATACGACAGCATACGACGGCACACGACAGCCCGGGTCCCTAAAGTGATCCGCATTTAAAAAAAATAATGTGGGCTCTAACCCGCACCACCTCGAGGTATAACCTGCTTAATACCACTTATATAAAATAAATGATTCGGTGTAATAACCAGAAGCACATTAAGAAATGATCTCTTAGGTCCTCAGACCGCTCGCATAGCCATATAGCCTCGTTATGGAGGGGAATGCGCGCGTAATTTACCACGTGACTCAGTGTCCACGTTCCCGGACGTGCGAGGCGTGGGAACCAACTGCCCAGCGAGTTGGGTTGCCGCCTGTGGTGATAGCCTCCGGCTAGGTGACCAAGTCTTCGCTCGCGGTGCGCGCGATAACGCTGTTATTTGAAGGAAGTTCTGGCTCGTGCGTTGCGTTCGAATGCGGTGAAAGAGATAAAGAAGTCGCGAAGTCGCTGCGAGTCCCGACTGAACGAAAGAAGGAGAGAGGCGGTATTTAAGGAAGCACGTCGGGGCGGATTTGCTGATGGGAGAACGATCGGAAGTTGACCTATAATTGCCCGGTATTAATTGGAACGGCGTTTCCCTCGAAGACTCCGTTCAGAGATCAATGATTCGATGAACGATATAATCTTGGGTGCGCCATTTTGGCCTCGCGTGCGTGAGAAGACAGATTGCGCGGAATCGGCTGAATTTATTCGACAGCGACGCGGTCTATGATGCACGGATATTTATCCATGTTTATGTGATTTAAGTCTTATTATTCGCTGTTCACTCACTCACTCACTCACTCACTCACTCACTCACTCACTCACTCACTCACTCACTCACTCACTCACTCACTCACTCACTCACTCACTCACTCACTCACTCACTCACTCACTCACTCACTCACTCACTCACTCACTCACTCACTCACTCACTCACTCACTCACTCACTCACTCACTCACTCACTCACTTCTTTTTGCTGTTTATCTAACGTGTGCTGCTCAAACACATGCATACACATGTGTATAAAACATGCGTTCACGCACTGCTAATGGGAATCGAACGCACCACCTCATCACGCCAGAGCGCCATGTCAGAGCGCCATATCCTCTAACTACATACATCAGTGGCTGTGTTGTGTGTATTGTTCAGACAAATTTAATTACGAGGTGAAAATATATATATGTAATCACAACGCGACATTAAGCGCCATTGTTCTACAGGGAACAGGAATAGCACACAGAAACCTATGCAAACAGAAGTCTCTATTCTGTCGCTATCTACCATTTTAATTCTTGTTTTCGTTCTGTTCTTTTTTTTCTCGCTCACGTTCGACTTGCGCACGTTGTGAGAACAGACAAAGACAAATAAGGATAGAAAGCGGACTTCTGTGACAGTCCGAATTAGCGGTCGCTCTTAATTCGCTCGAGGCGCGCACGTTCCTTTTTTTCTTTGTTCATGTCAAAAGACACTGTAAGATCGCGGGTTCTTTTGTTTCCACATGTAGCTGGGGGACATCTGTCCGCATTCAGACATTTTCCGATAAAAGAAAGAGCAACAACGAACGAACAAAAGCAATGAAAGAAAGACGGTGCGTTGCATTCACTGTGCACGTACTTTCGCCCGGGACTTCATGTTTTTCTTATTTCTTCCCTGCCAGACGTACTTTCGGACTGCTAATCGCGGTTCTATGAAAGTGAGTGACTGTGCGTCCCTCTCTTTCCCTCCCTTTCCGTTTCCCTTTCTCTCTCCCTATTTGTGGTAGTTTTTTCCCAATCGCAGCGGCAGTACCAGTGGTCCACTGTATCCGAGTTGTTACAGACTTTGACACTTTCCCTCTCGGTGGAATTGGGAAGAAGAGGGGAAAGGGGGGTGGATATGCGTAGTCGTGTCCCTCAGGACTGAGTGGTGCTTAATTAGGCTCCTCTAGCTTTCTCTAGCTGCTCGCTGCTTTCTCCGACGGGGGGCTTCGGCGGCGTCCGCGCAAGTCCGCTAATGAAGTTTGAAAAGCTAATTACAGCTTAGAGAAAGACGACTTTTTGCGGGGGCGCACGCGCTCGCTCGTTTTCGCTGCTTCAGTTTGAAAGGGAATCAGATTACTATACGTACACCGTGGATTGAAACAAAACGAAATCAAACAAGCAAGACAAAAAAATGCCGACAGTGTGTCCCAACATCGAGTCTCAAAAAGATATAGAGCTCGCAAGCGGCGCTGAGGCAAGTTGATTAATGCAAATGAACTCGTACATTAGCTAGTAGAGAGAGAGAGCTAGGTCGCTCGACGCGCCGCGCAGTGGCGGTAGTGTTCAAACAAGTGTAGTGTTGTAAGCTGGCTGGCTTCGATTGCTCTGCTCGCTTGAAGCCAATTTGCCCCGACCAATCGTGCTCTCTTCATACATACATACATACATACATACATACATACATACATACATACATACATACATACATACATACATACATACATACATACATACATACATACATACATACATACATACATACATACATACATACATACATACATACATACATACATACATACATACATACATACATACATACATACATACATACAGTCACGCTCAATATGACTTGCAACACGGCAGCACGTGGCCTCAAGAGTTAAAAAAGTGCCCATGGCTTGCACTAGCCCTTAT